>NW_023276807.1:256463668-256621153 GCF_003668045.3 Cricetulus griseus
GAACAAGCATGGAAACACACACTTAAAAATTTAGCACCTTGTAGGCTAAGGCAGGGTGATGACAAGTTCAAGGACAACCTTGATTACTGAGTGAGTCTGAGGCCTGTGTCTCAATAGTAAACTACACATGGGAAATGCAGGATCAAACCTAACACTCAGCTTTGTGTGTAAGGAGGTTGTGTTTGCTTTTAACACAAGAGCTACACAAAGCTGTCTTTATAAAAAGGCTTAATTCCACAAATTTTCTGCTGTGGTTATCAAAAGCTTATATTCTGCCATCTATGTTGCTTGTTGGTGTGACCTAGGAAGTCAGTACTCACCATAGAGCAGAATGAAGTCTTCTGACTGTACCTGTTACACAACTGTCATTTGGTACCACAGGAAAATTGGTGCCATTGTAACACTTAGCCCTAGAGTCATTTAAAACTTTTTTTCCTCTTTTTTTAATTTAAATTAGAAACAATCTTGTTTTACATGTCAATCCAGTTCCCTCTCCTTTCCCTCCTCCCCTGCCCCCCACTAGCCCCTATCCTACCCCCTTTCTGCTCCCTAGAGAGGTTGAGGCCATCCATGGGGTATCTTCAGAGTTTGTCATATCCTTTGGAGGAGGGCCTAGGGGTCATCCTTGTAGATCTCTGAACATTTCCCTAGTGCCAGACTTCTATTTAAAACAATAATGGCTCCCTCTGTTATGGTATCTCTTTTCTTGCTATCCTCTATTCTTCCCCCCAACTCTTAGAAGAGAAAGTGGGAGGTACCCTTGAACAAATTGGTATAGCAGACTGATTCCTGAACATAACACCGGCAGTACAGACACTGAGACTGATAATTAATAAATGGAACCTCCTGAAACTGAGAAGCTTCTGTAAGGCAAAGGACACAGTCAACAAGACAAAATGGCAGCCCACAGACTGGGAAAAGATATTCATTTAAAATTTTAAATAAAGTAGCTGAAAAAAATTATAATTTAAAATCAACATCTCATATTCACTGAACACTGTTTTGAAAGCAGACTATTCCTTGTGTTCTGGGAAACCAATCAAAGTTCCTTCAGTTATGAAAATGAAGTCAATGCACATTCTGTAAGAGGCTCTAGAAACCTGTCTGAGGTAAGAAAGAGTGGGTGAGGATGTGACAGGAGTGAGCAATGGGCGGTGGGCCTGAGAACTTGGGAACATAAAGACATACCTGTAGAGTCAAATGCATGGCACAGGCCTGGAAGATGAATCTCTGGCATCCACATGCTTGGTTCTAACAGGTGCTACCATACTTCATCATGCCGTCATCTTTCCAAAACTCACAGCAGTGTACATTAACAAATAATTGTTATACACAGGAACTGTAGTCAGAAGAGAAGGGGAGGGGGGGAGAGAAAGAAATTAGGCATGGTAGCTCCCAGCTACCATAGCAGTACTTGGGAGGCTGAGGCAGAAGGGTTTCATGGCTTAGAAGGTAGCCTGGGTTGTGCAGTGGATGTCAGGACATTCGGGCCTAAACAGTAAGATTCTGTCTCAAACAAAGGAACAAACAAAAGCTAATAATTGTAACAGTAGCAGAAGCAACAACAACAAACAAAAAATATCTGATATCAACAAGGAGATGGCCTCTTGCTAACCATGGCAGTAAGAACAACCTGACAAGCATCTAAAGCCCTTCCAGTTTGGGTTGTTTAAGTAGATATTCTGTATACCAGAAAACGTTTTCTGCAAAAGGCCAGTGAGTAAATAATTCACACCTGGTGGTCATGTGGTATCCATTACTATAACACCAAAAAGAGAAGAAGAAGAAAGCCATTGACAATACACAAAGGAATATATGTCTCTTTTCCAATGGTAGTTACTTGAAAGGTAAATAGAAGGCCCTTGGTCCAATGCTACTGTTTGGAATTCCCTAGTGTAGTCAATAGCATCAGATACTAGAATAACCCTTAAAGGCAGTGCTGTATTGAAGTCCAGCTCTACAGCTGATGCTGATAGGCATGGTCTTAATTCAACAAGAAATGATAGTGCATGCTCCATGTTCCTTCATCAATACAAAAGAAAAACAGTGAAAAATTATGTTATAAAAAGTATATCTAGAATTAGAAATAATATTAGAACTTAGGGAACAAATGTGAAAGTAATCAGGAAAAGGTTTCTTATAAAAGAATACCATTCTCATATGTGTGAGTGACTGAAGATTTTACTCATAAAGTAAAGTATGTGTGAGCATATACTACATAGTTTTGGTCAAGATTAGCACGGTTCAACTCAGTCACTACTATCAACATAAGTAGTTGGTAAAACTACAGAGGAGCAGGATAGTTAGCTCTATTTGCCTTTAGTAGAGCTAATTTTAAATTTGAAAATAGATGTTACATTCAATATTTGGAAACTTTTAACATATGTGTGACCAAACTTCAAACTTTTCAGTGTGAATATATATATATATATATATATTATATATATATATAATATATCAAGTGTTTTCCATGAATATTAACTTGAGATGTGCTGTTAAGTGTACAATGCACACGAATTTCAAAACCAGTAGAAATGAAGAATGGTAGGTCATGTTGACTATTTTCACATTGATTAAATACTGAAGTCATAGTATGTTGAATTAAATAAAATATTTGTGTTGGATTAAGTAAAATGGATTTTCAATTACTCATATTTCTTTTTATTTTCTTTTAATGTGATAGTTTCTTTTAATGTGTCAGTCGATCAGTGACAGAAGTCAGGGCAGGACTCAGAAATCAGAGGAATACTGTGACTGGCTGGCTCTCTGGCCTCTCAGATAGCTTTCTTACACAGTCTTGGTCCAGCTGCTTAGCCCTGGTGCCACCCACAATGAACCTAATCCTCCTGCGTCCATCACCAGTCAACACAATCTCTCACACATATGGCCACAGGCCAGTCTGATCAAGTCACTTCTGCAATACAGATTGTATCAGGTTGAAAATTAAAACTAATCAAACTAGTCAGTACACTCTCTCTGTGAGAAGCTGGGAAAGGTGAGAACACAAGCTGTTTGTAGCACGAATCAGTTGGAGATAAGTGAGTAAGTCCACAGTCCTGCTGTTTCTATGGTTCAGCTTGACTTGTTGAACTGAGATGCCTTTCTGGAAACAAATCCCTCTTAGATAGCTTTAAATTTCTGTCATTTAGCTGATGCCTGTGATAAGACCAATAGCTGAAACCTTCAGTTTTGGTAGCCAGGTGACCAAGCCACTTCTCTTCCACAAACTCAAAGACAGGGGAGTTGCTGGATGAAAGGAGCTCAAGCAAACATGCAACTCTAGGTTGTTTTATTTTATTTTATTTTTCTATTACCTGGAGGAGAGGGTGTGTGTGTACCACAGCACACATGTAAAGGTCAGAGCCCAACATTTGGAAGTTGGTTTTCTCCTTCCACCACAAGATCAAGGATTGAACTCGGGTTGTGGAGCTGACACAGCAAGCTTGTACCTGCTGAACCACCTCTCTGCCCCGGACACTCAGTTCCTTCTGCTGCTCCGAGACAGAACCAACTTTTCCCCAAATCTCATAGAAACAAAATGTCTCATGACAAAACTTCGCCAGACAAGGAATTCCAACAGCCTGCTCTGCTTTAATTCTCTCTCCTACATTTCTCCAGTGTAAAGTGCACAAAAGGAAAAGTCAAAAAGAAATGAAGAAGAGCGGGAATCAATTTGGTTCACTAATTTGAAACTTCAGTAAAAAAAGGGGGGTAAATTTACAATGAAAGTTGTAATTCCAACAACACCTTTGTCTTATAATAAGCCAGAAGAATAATACTATTCAAACTTTAGCAGGTTGCAAAGATTTGTAGATCTGGGAGAAGAGTTAGAAAAAAAGACAACAGAGGAGCTGGGAACCAGGTCAGGCAGGAAGAGTGCTGGTCTTGAAACCATAAGAAGCTAAATTTGACCCCCAAAATCCATGTGAGGGGGAAAGGCAGGGTATGTAAAGACAGTCAGGTTTCCGGGGCTCTCTGACCAGCCAGCCTACCCTACTCCCCTACTTGGCTTGCCGGGTTTAGGACCAGTGAGAGCCCTTGTCCCAAAACTATCAAAGGTTGACAGAGATGCTATAGCTACACCTGAAATGAGGCAGCCTTTGCTTTATATTTTGCATATTCACAGACACACACACACACACACACACACACACACACACACACACACACACACGGAAGAAACAAAGATTAGGACACATTTAAAGAGACATTGTGGAAACAATGCTCTTCTGCTTGCCTGAGAATTGACTGTGTGGGAGAAATCATTTTATAATCATATATTAATGATGTATTTATGACACGTATTTTTCTGTATGTATGTTGCATTCTGATAAAAAGTTGAGAAATATGTTTTCTAATCATTAAAACAAATTAAACTCAATATTCTGTGACCAGGGATAATGTTTCTCAAGTGGAAGCATGACATGAGGACCTTGACTTGATTGAGGTCTCACTAACACACTAGTAGAAGTTTCATTACTATAAAGTTGGCCCTTCAGGCCCAATGCCAGTCAATTGATGGCCAGTACAAAAAGAACTCAGCAGTACTTTTGGAATTTTGTTTATTTGTTTGTTTGTCTCATATTGCTTTGCTTGGGCTTTTTTTTTTAAACCTTACTAGTCTTTTGCTTGTATGATATCATTTCCAATTTTTATAGATTTTGTGTGTGTGTGTGTGTGTGTGTGTGTGTGTGTGTGTGTGTGTGTGTATGTGTGTGTGTTACTAGTGCTGCATTTTTGTTGCTTGCTTGTTCTTTTTAGTATTTTTCTAATGTTTAGGGAAGAAAGAAAGAAAGAAAGAAAGAAAGAAAGAAAGAAAGAAAGAAAGAAAGAAAGAGAGGAAGAGAGGAAGAGAGGAAGAGAGAAAGAAGGCATGGAACTGGGTGGGTGGGAGGCAGGAAGAATCTGGGAGGAGATGAGGGAAGAGAATATATTATAAAAAATTATTTTCAATTTAAAAAATCTTGAGTGAAAGAAATATAGACACAGTTTGAGAATGAGGAAGTGCTGCCTCCAGAATTATTTTATTTTTGTAAATAAAATTTTGTAAATTTTATTTAATTTAGAAACAATTTCATTTTACAGATCAATCCCAGTTCCCTCTCCCTCCCATCCTCCCATACCCCACACCCCATCCCCCATCCACTCCCCAGGGAGGTAAGACCTTCCATGAGAGATCATCAAAATCTGTCAGGTCATTTGGGGCAGGGCCTAAGCCCTCCCCCGTGTGTCTAGGTTAAGAGTGTCCCTCCATTGGAGATGGGCTCCCGAAGTCTATTCCTGCACTAGGGATACATCCTGGTTCCACTGACAGAGGCCCCATAGACGGCCCAGTGCTCCTAGCTGACAACCACGTCAGGGGTCCTGGTTTGGTCCTATGTTGGTTCCCCAGCTGTCAGAGTGGGGTCCATGAGTTCCCACTTGCTCAGGTCAGCTGTTTCTGTGGGTTTTCCCAGTGTGGTCTTGACCCCTTGGAATTATTTTAAGTAAGAGAAATAAATGTCTATTTTACTTGAAAGAAGAATGGGAGAAAGAAAGAAAGAAAGAAAGAAAGAAAGAAAGAAAGAAAGAAAGAAAGAAAGAAAGAAAGAAAGAAAGGGAAGGAGGGGAAGGAGGAAGGAAGGAAGGAAAAAAAGTACATTCCTGCAGTGTACAAATCTGGACAACAAGTATGGCTTGGGTGCTAGCTCATCTCAGAGTGGAAATATTCAGCACAAGAAGTCTGGAGTCACGGTGCCACCAGTTCATCATCATCTCCTGCTCCTATGGGCTAGTCCACTTTCTTCTCAACTATAACCACCTGACCCCAAAATCAGAGACTGAAAGCAACACCACTGCAACTTGCTCTCAAATTCTGTAGGTCAGGGCTTTAGGGACAAGCTCATTTTGTGATACTTCTGTGTCTAGCACTGACAAGGTTCACTCAGTGAGTCTCAGCTAGAGGATGGGATAGTCTGGACTGTCTAACACCACCTCACTTGCATGTGCATGTTTGACACTAGAAACTAAACAGAAGGCTATGACAGCTGGCCAGAGCATGGAGCATGACTCCCTGTGGCTCAGCTTCTACACAACACAATGGCCTCAAGGTAATCCATCTTTTCTCTTATCAACTCAAGTCTCAGGGCACAACTGTTTCAGCGATCAGAGTAGAAGCCAGTGCCTTCTATTTCTAGACAAAGTCCCATCACACAGATTGTTAGGTGAAGTTACCATTAATTCACCCAGGTTGAAAAGGAAGGGAGATATACCTGAGCCCTTAACAAAAGACTGGTGGGGTCAAACAAAGTGAGAACATGCCAGAGCTATTGTGGTACCTTCTATGGAAATTATCTCTTTCATTAAAGATCCTTCTCTCCCCCACCTTCTCTCTCTCTCTCTCTCTCTCTCTCTCTCTCTCTCTCTCTCTCTCTCTCTGTCTGTGTGTGTGTGTACACTAAAGAATAAAACCAAGGCCATGAACATGCTATGCTAAGCAAGTGCTGCACTAAGCAATACCTTCAACTCTGGTTGATCCTTTTAAACTCATGAGAACATAATTATCTTATTTGAAAAAATAGTAATAATATAAGTCACTTAAGGATTGTTTTAAGGAGTGGCAATAAGGCAACATATGCTTGGTACATTGTCAAGTTGTAGGAAAACTCAGAGCGACATGCTCTCCTTCATCCCATTTAAGATGGCAGATGCTGAGAAAAAGTAGAACCAAAAGATGGCTCTGAGAAGATGCAGGTAGAATGAAGCAGAGACAATGAGAGTGGGGGCATCCCAAGATGGCAATGTAGTATAGCAATCCATGTTGGCCAATGGCTAAATGGAAGCATTCTCAGCTGCTCAATTTTCCCTAGGACTGCCCTTGGTATTTTGCCAAGCAAGCCATGGGAGATGACTTGTTTATAAAAGTCACTTTCATTAGAAACAACAGATTGTCTTCATTCCTAGGGTTACTGAGTAAAAATAAAAGAGGGACCCCACTTTTGACACATCCTGACACTGTCTGCAAAGAGTAATCTTTCTTGAGTCTCTAAACAAATGAACACCAGCCTTTCTGGGCCATGATGGCACCTTGGGATTTAGCACAGAGATGGAAGTATGTAACAAACTTTAAGTGAAATAAATGGATCTCATCCAAACAACCCCCAATGGGCAGGTGGAGGGAATCTGTATCGCAAGATGCTTTATTAATACTTGATGGAAAGAGCCTAAACCCCTATACCACTTGACAGTTTTGAAATAAACCTTTGTATAAAACCATAAACATAGGAAGCTATGTAAATTAATACTTGGCTTAGTCCTAAAGCAATATTTTCTACTGTAAAGCCATTTTAACAAACATCAGTTGACAGCCAGTCAAATGATGTTTTGTACCATTTTTAATTGCAAAAAATGCAGAAATGCATGAAAGACAAGATGTTTAGAAAACATAACTGTGTGTTTGCTACCCGGATTTAATGTCAATTACTGAATATCTACTAGATATTAAATTAGCATTATATGGAGAGCATAATATGTCAACCACCTTGTAATGAATACAAATTCATGCATTCCAAAAGTCAGGGTAATATTACTTTTACATAAAAGGAGTTGGATAGAGTCTTGGACTTCAAGCTTTTAATCTAGTGAACATAAAAAAGCCTACAAATATGTACATATTTTCTAATGTGGGCATGGGCCCTGATAGGCACAGAGGGATATACACAGTTAAATAAGAGCCAATTGCTATTGTCTTGAGTGCTATCATCTTGTGGAGCAGACAAAAGTACACATCAATAACTCTGTTATGAAGCTCATAAAGATCAAATATCACAATAGAGATGAAACATCATTCTTTGGGGATGTTTGGAACAGACGGATTCAGTGTAAGAGTTCAATAAACATAAAAGTTTTCTTGAAGAAGTGGGGTTGGAATAGAACCTTAAATAACAGGTAGAAAGCACATTAAAAGGTCTAATACCTGCCAAATAGGAACATCAGATGAAGGAAAGCTCTAGAAGCAGGAGGATATGAAGAATATTCCAGAAAGAGGCAAATGATTACGGTGTGAGATCCATGAAGACAGGGATCCCCTTTACACATTTCCAGAATCCTGCCAGAAATTCTAGAAATTTGAATGTTAAATTGTGAAAATTTGGCAGTATTCATTTCTTTGTGCAAAGCAATATACTTATATACAACAATGCTTACATACAGCAAAAAAAGCAATATTTAATATCAATATCAAATTCTTCCAAAATTGCATAAAGTGATAATTTACACATCATCATGGCATTAATACTTAGGGAAACTCGTGGAAATCTTAACATGTCATACAAAAAGCCATGAAAACTAAGGTCCTAATTCATGAAGCTTGATATAATAAAAGTGCAAAAGAGATAAAAAGTAGAGATTTAAAGAAATTAATTTCAATGTATTTGTAATAATGAAAATCTGGGAAAGAATTTAGCACATAGTTACTGAGTAACATTCTACACTGCTTACCATAACAGTTAAGAAAGCTAAGAGGATATAATTACTGCCATTCCCAACTTGCCCAAGACAGAATTCACTGCTCTTATAGAAAAAGCAAGTTTCATGTAAGTCTCATGACAACAACAAAACAGAAGCTACAGCATTTACACAAATAGGAAGGAGACAAGAATAAAAGGTTAGCACTATGGGACATAGAGCATAGAGACAATAAGAAAGAAATGGAGTAACAAAATATCTACCAGGACACAGAAAACGCTTAGCCAATTAGTAAGTACATATCCATCAATTGCACACTTAAATTATATGTATGAAACTATCCTATCAAAAGACATGAAGTGACTGAATGTCACTTCTGCTTCAACTATCTGTGGCCTATGTGAGACCTATCTGAGTTTTAAAACCACAAGTTAGATGAAAGGAAGGGGTTAGAACAGTGGTTCTCAACCTATGGTTCAAAACCCCTTCGGAGGTTGCATATCAGATATCCGGCATATCACATATTTTCATTATGGTTCATAACAGCAGCAAAATTACTGTTAGGAAGTTGCAATGAAATAATTTTATGGTTGGGGTGGTCATGGCAATATGAGGAACTGTATTAAAAGGCCACAGCATTAGGAAGGTTGAGAACCACTGGGTTAGAAGGTATCCCACACAACTTCTACTCAAGAGAAGAGGGTAGTTGACACCAAGGGAGAAAGGTAGCCATCAACCCAGCTGCAGAGCTTTTGATCTACAGTCGTGTTCTGCCTGTGTAATGTGCTATTGCAATAGTGTCACAAATGTTGTGGGAGTAACCAACCACTATCTAATTGGATTTAAGGCCCCTCCATGAGATGGAAGCCTTACCGGACACTGCTCAGATACTCAAGAACATGTAAATAGATAGGCCCTTTACCTAGGGGAAAACCAAACATGACTGTTCTGCTAACGGAATGTAGCAATCCCAATAACTCCTGAGGACATCCTGCTACACATTTAGATCAGTGTCTTGCTCAGCCACCATCAGCAAAGATTCCTCCAGCAGTAGATAGAAACAAATGCAGATGCCTACGAATGAATGATGTGCAGAGTGCGAAACCTTGGCACACTCAGACCTAAATAAAATATTTTCAACCAATCCCTCCCCCTCCGGGCTTCAGGAACTATGTGGAAGAGGAAGTAGAAAGATTGTAAGAGCTTGTACAAGGCCTTGTAGACACAACTGAACCAACACACATATGAACAAATGGAGACCGTGGCTGCATGTGCAGGCCCTGCACAGTCCAAGCCAGACGCGGTCCCAGCACTGAGAGGGGAAATGGGCACAAGCACCCCTCCCTAACCTAGAAGCTGCCTCCAATTGACAACTGTTTGCAAAGGGAAAAGTAGTTTTCTCTAACAGAGAAAAGTAGTTTTCTCTAACTCTCTAAGCATACAAATCACACTTAAGGACAGACTCCATACCCAGCAGTTGATAGCCCACACGAAATGATGAACTCAATGGTATTTTTGAGGTGTTTTGGTTTTTTGTTTGTTTTACCTTACAGGTCTTTTGTTTATATATTATGGTTTCTAATCTTGTATTGTGTTGAGTGGGGTAACCTAAACCCAGACCTGGAAGACCAATGCCACATGTTCTCCTTCATTTGTGGTTTCTAACTCCAAATCTTCAGAATGAGTAACCACAATGCCTAAGAAAGTAGAAGGGGATCATGGGGATGGGTGGAAGGAGCTCTTAGGAGGGGAAATAGCAGGATACAGATGACACGAAAGGGACAATGGGAAAGATTGTTCCTGATTGTTTAGGAATAGATGAAAATTCCTTAATGAAATAAAGGTGGGGAAACTCATAGCTAATACTTCAACCAATCGGAAACAGCCCAAACTTTTACTACTAAAACACAGAACAAAATAGGAATGCCCACTCTTGCCCCTTCTACTCAATAATTCTGGAAGTATAAGTGTGTGTGTGTGTGTGTGTGTGTGTGTGTGTGTGTGTGTGTGTGTGTGTGTGTGTGCATATATATGTATATGTTCATATCAAAAAAGAGAAAGGGTTACCACAGTAGAAAGGAAGAAGGAAACCTGTCCCCATTGCTAATGAGATGATTTTATGTCTAGAAAAGTACAAGGACTTCACTCAAAATTAGTAGAATTAATGAATAAATTCAGTTATGTCATAGATTGTGAAATCAACATGCAAAAGACAGTAGAGTTTCTCCACACTTATTTACAATAGCATACTTATGAGTTGGTGTGACCAGGAAATAAGAGACACATATACTTGTAACTATAAAACATTGTTGACAGAAATAGCAGCAGAAATGAATAAATGTGAAGATATCTATGTTTACATACAAGAAGAACTAATAATACTATAATGTTCATTCTTCTAAGAGACCTATTGATGTAGTAGATCCTCAATTCCTAATGCTATCATTCACAGCAGACAAAATGTATGTGAACCATAAAAACATCATAATACCTAATTAATGTGAGCAAAAGAAAATGAAACAAAAACAAACAAAAGCCACCCAAGCATCATAGTATTTCCTTTAAAACATATTGTAAGGCTATTGTAATTAAAACAAAATGGTACCAGTATGAAACAGATATGATGATCAATGTAACAAGATCCAAAACTCAGAAGACCCTGGTATTTATTGTCAATTATTTTTAACAACAGTATCAAAAATATACATTGGAAAAGGACAGGATCTTCAATAAATAGTATTGGAGAAACTGTATACACATGCATGCAGGAAAATAAAACTATACCTTTATTTCAAGACATAAAAACATAAAAATGGCTTAAAATGAAAAGCTTAAATTTAAGACCTGAAAACATAAGAATATTAAAAGGATAGCTGGTAAAAAAAATCTCAATTATATTTCATAGGAAATTTTTATATAACACTCAAAGTATAGTCAACATAAAAAGTAATAATCAAATGAGATTGCACCAAACTAAAACATCCCCATACATCAAAGGAAACAACAGATAAAGGAGATAGCTCATGAATTGGGAGAGAGTCTTTGATAACTATCTGACTCAAATTCAAGTGATTCAACAACAACAACAAAATGAAAGAACAACCTAGTTAAAAAATGAGTAAGGACTTGAGCAGACATGTTTCAAAGACAGACATGTGGTCTAGGTTCAGTGGCTCATGCCTATGCTCTGAGCACAAAGGCACCCGAGGAAGAATCATGAAGACATTGTATTCTATATACCGTATTCTAGGTCACAGTTTCATAAAACAAAAAGGAGAAAAGAAAAGAGATATATAAGTGATCAAAAGACACAAAAAACATAATCAGAATCATTTATCAGGAAATGCAAATTAAAATGACTATGAGGCAGGAACACCCCCTTGTTAGAATCAGTATAAACAGTCTTTATAAGTACTGGTGAGGATGGGAGAAAGGGGAAATGTAATACAAGGTTAGGAATGCAAATTAGTACAGGACCTAAAAAAATTGTACTAGAAGTTCCTAAGAACAGCAAGGATAGAATTCCCACCTGGTCCCATACTGTCAAATGAGGATTACTATCCATATAGAAAGAGAAAAATTGAAATTGATGTGTTAAAAACATATCTGTCCTTTAATGTTCATTTTAATGTTATTTATCTATAATAGACCAAGTTATGGAAGCAACCTAACATTTCTATAGAGGAGCAAATAAATAAAGAATGTATTATATTAAAATAATGGAATATTATCTGGCTTTGGAAAGAAAGAGATCTTGCCATTTGCCATGTAGCAGCAAACTTTAAGGATGTTATTATGAAAAGTGAAATAATCCATACACAGAAAGAAAAATCTTGAATGCTATCATTTGTACAAGGAACTGTTTTTCACAAAAAGTCAAATGCAGGAGGCTGGAGAGATGGCTCTTGTTGCTCTTGCAGAAGACCTGAATTGTATTCCCAGCACTCATATCTGAGGGGTTCACAACATCCAGTTATTCATGAAATAAAAAACTAATCTGAAACTTTGCATCTCTCCCACCCCCTTTTCTCCATCATCTCTGGTTCATTCTCCTGCTCACTCTCTCTCTTTCCCACCTCCTCATTTTGCCCTTTATAATTATCCCCTTAAAAAAGTCTTTTTTTTTTTTCTGTATTGTATAGGATTCCCTGTGAGCTTCCCTGCTTTCTCTGCTGTAATTCTCAAGTTGTTTTCAATATGTGTGATATTAACTAATCCTAATTGGCTGAGTAACAGGAGCCAGCAGCCTATACAGTATTAAGCCACTTCTACACCACCTATTTTCTGTATGCAAATCAGACAGAAACAAATGTTTGGCCCCAGCTGGGCAAAACGTCCCATTTAGAATTCTTTTCCTCTTCTTTGTTCTTTGATGTTCTGCAAATGAGCTTTAGAACTCCACTCTTCACACAATTCAATTTTACAGACCCATTATCTGAGATATAATGTGGAGGTTAAATATATCAGGGCAGCCATTATGTGAAAATAATTAACAGTAATGAATAATGCACTAATCCCACTGATGAGAGATGGTTATATGTGTAATGAAGTGTTGGGGCAGCCCTGACAAATGAAATTAAAATATTTAAACACTGTTTTATGATATTACTTTGCTCATATAATTTCCTTTACCTACGATGAGCCACTTGGATTATCGTCATTATCTTGACAGCTCTGAAGGATGAGATACTGCGGGTTAATGTGACAGCGATTAGTCAGAGGGGAAATCCATCACCCCTGGCAGAACAGGCTGAGGCAGAAAAAGGCCCCTGCACTGTCCTGTTTCCAAGCGAGAAGAATGATACTATCAACATCACTTCAATATTAAATGGATAGAATTATCTTGTCATTCAGTTACAGCCTCTGAAGAACTACCTATTTGTACCTGCAAAGGAAAGGTCAGCCTTTCTTAATCACCCATAAAAATACGTTGATGGATCCCTCGTATCAATAATAGTGACAGGAACAGAGACAGCGAAGGCACATGACAATTTAAAAGCAAGAAGTTCCTCCCTGAACTCTTTAAAAATTCCCCCTTCCCTGTAATTTCTGATTACATTAAAACAGAATTCGAAGGTTCCATCTGAAGAGGAATTCGCTAACTCACTCGGCTTATTCTGTGATCACTTCATCAGACTCCACGTATGAAAGCAGGTTCTGCTCTGTTGAACTTTATGAATATTATTCTTAAAATAATTACTCCTCCCTCCCAAGATGCCACATGTGTAAGTCTTAAGGGTCTGATGATGCAATAATCTAGCTGTCTATTAGAGCTGATACAAAATGAACTCTAAAATATATGATGGAGAATAATTCATTGATAACTTGAACAGAAGTGATTACATCACCGATATCCATTCACATGACCCTATTCTAGTTTATACACTGGCAGGAGAGTTATCATTTCCAGAAATTTTCTGGAAAGGCACAAAATATATTTTCAACTAGCTTAAAACTCCAGTTTTAAGAAATTCTTATTTTGCTTTAAAATAAGAATTTGTGAGTGAAGAAGCCAAAGTTAAAACAAGTTCCCAGAGAATTTTGACCCAATATTTTCTCTGCTTCTGATGACCAGATGGCTCTCCACAATTTGCTCCTGAGAAAGTGAGACAATGGAGATGCTGATCTGAGAGTTAGGCCAAAGGTCAGCTCCACCTTCCCTTAACTAATTGCAACATCTTGGGAATCTTCCTACCAAACAAGGAATCCTCATTTAGACTGTAGAACACAGCATGTTTTGTCTGGTAATATTGATAGCTGAGTTTAAAAATCTTTTTTATTTAGAATCAAAATCCAGTTGCAGAATAGCAAAAATATCAGCTTTGTAGGCAAAACTTTCTGACCCTGTCCTGCTAGCCTTGGGATCTAACAGCACGTCAGCCTATCACATAGTAACAAATACTTTAATGTATGAAACACAAAGCTTAGTGTCTCTTCTACTGTATGGATATAGCAAGTGTGTGATCACTCCTAACATCAATGAGAGAAGTACAAAGATATCAGGAAGTCAGGCCTAGAGACAGAAACAGTCATTATTGTGAGGGCAGACAGGGTGTTTGGAGAACAAAGCACGATATAAATATATAATATAAATATATAAATAAACCCTTTGGTAGCAATGGTACTGGAGAATGAGTTAACACTAAGAGCAAGCACTGGCTTCATGACATGAATGTACTCATAACTGAATCTGTTGTTCAAAATAGCAATAGCCACTTTGTAAGAGGCAGCGTTGGTGTTGATAGATTTATATGAACATATAATTGGACTTGCAACACTATTTTTGAGTTCTACTTCATTGTCACTTATGCAGATAGAGCTGAAAAATTAAATACACACTTTAAATTATCCTCATTTACAAATGTTTAGAGTTTATGATGTGAGTTATCTGTCTCTCTCAGCAGCAAAGAATCCTTGAAAAAATCATAGAACCCTGCCTGTGCTTCTTGTATCTGAAAAAAAAAAATTACAATTTACTTCAATTACCTGACAATGAAGTGCCTTGGCAATAAATCTAACATTAAAAAATCATTTCCAGCAAATTACTCCAATAAAATCAATGAAGGTCAGGCTCAGCTGTAGCAACAAATAAATGACATGCTATTGACAGGCTAGTGGACTTCATTGTCATTTATAAAGGTTAAGGGGATAAATAATCTAACAGAAAGCAGATGTTTACTAAACAAAAAATGGAAGCAAGTGAGATAAATCCAGAGGGTAAGTTAGGCATGAAGAGGCTTTGGCATGTGCTGGCCTAGTCCCACGACAAAATTACTAGTTGTTCGAATACTTGGCAGCACGCATGTTTGACTGGGTCAATATTTATCTGCTCTGGGCTACTTCGTGATCTTTCTACCTTTTATATATTGAAGTCATGAAACAGATTTTCTCTTAATAGAAAATGAAGAATTGATAAAATTGAATAACAGTAGTCAGGTTAAAAGCAGTTTGACCCATTTCAAAATTCCAGTAACAGCATCTTTGAGAATAACAAACATTAAGGTAGAAAGGTTGTCATTTCTCCACTATGAAAAGCAAATCTCTAATTGTGGCTTTTTAAAACCAGATATAAACCTAGATTTCAAACATTGGTATTTGGTTTAAAACTTCTGTTTGCACACAAACTCTGTGAAACAGACCAGACCAAATCAGCAAGGCCATTCCCAGGTAATGAATTCCCTCTTGCACATGTCAGTAATGTGTGCAGTGTGTAAACCAAATTGTATTATCTGTCCAGATTCCTCACAATTTGCCTTACCTGGTAAGGCCTAAGGTTCTATGAATCAAAATGGGCTCTCAAATATAAAAGGAATAATAACATTTGGAAGAGATTCAGTCTTTCCAAAAACCATGGCTTCATAGAATTTTCAAAAGTGCAAAGACTCACGGATCATTGGATCTGACCTCTTTGTTTTAAGGAGAAGGAAAAAGAACCAGAAGGAGTCTTTGCCTAAGGAATCTCAGACATAACTAGGTCAGAACTTGCCCCAAGTCACCTGATTCCCAGGACAATGATCTAACCACACAGTCTCTTGATCTGAAATATTAATGGGGAAGAAATGGCAGTATCTATTTCCTACATACAAAATAAGAATCACCTCTTACATTAAACTATAGGATCTGGTATCCTCAAATGTGCTCACGATTATCCGATCTCTTGGCTCAAAGAGCTAGGGTCAAGCTACTCAAATGAAAATCTTCCTCTTCTTCACAGAATACACTGGTGACTTGAAAGCATCTTGTCCTGCTTTATACATGTTCCCAGACATATCCATGCCCTAAAATAGTGTTTGTGGAGCATTTGCTGGAGGGATGGCTCAGCATTTAAGGGCATGCATTGCCTTTTCAGAGAACCCAAGTTCAGTTTCCAAGCAACAATCACATCAAACTCCAGCTTCCAGGAATCTTGTGCCCTCTTCTGGATTCTATATGTAATTGCACACACACGCACACACACACACACGCGCGCACACACACACACACACACACACACACACACACAGAGAGAGAGAGAGAGAGAGAGAGAGAGAGAGAGAGAGAACGAGAGGAACACTTTAACCTTATTTTAAATATCTTGTAAAAGGGGAAAGGGAGAAAAGGAGAGAGGGGAGAAGGAAGGAAGGATGGGAGGGAGGGAGGGAGGGAGGGAGGGAGGGAGGGAGGGAGGGGGAGGGAGGGAGGTAGGGAGGGAGGGAGGGAGGGAGGAAGGGAGGGAGGGAGGGAAAGGAAGGCCAAATTAAATTAAGCCTTCACAGTTTATCTAACTGCTCTCTTTTTTATTTTTTACAAAAAAAAATAGCTAAATAAGACTTCCCACAATGAAATACAGTAGGTGTGAGTTTTATGTGTGTGTTGTCAATACCTTAAAATTATTCACTTTTTCTTAGGAAAATGTTTTAATTGGGTAATTCCTAAAAGAAATAACTATATCAGAAAAGATATATTAAGATTCCAGAAAATGACTTAATTTATTTGGGACAACATAAACCTAATATTATGTATTCTTCTACCGGCTCTTCTCATGTTGAAAATTTAAAATCGTGGACACTCTCTCAATGGCTAATAAGAAAAGTGTTCATAATTCAAGTATTAGTTCCCAATCCATTGCCTTTTGCTTTTGGATCCCATATGATACGCTATTTCATTTATAACCACAGTTTAAAAGTAACAATATTTTTATGCATTGAAGGCACAGTTTGTAATAGTCATTGCTGATTAAGGATTCAATGTTACATTCAGGGACAACTGAGGAAAATTTCACTGAAGCAAATACTTGTTAATAGAATTGCCCTAGGAATACTCCTAAAGAGCACTTCCCAGAGACAGCCTAAGTGGCAGGGAGCACTCCCATAGACAGCCTAAATGAGAGGGAGCACTTTCCCACAGTCTAAGTGGCCTAGGGAATTTGCTCTTTTAAACATATATTTTTATTTCATTATTCATTTTACATGCCAACCACAGGTACCTCTCCCTCCCCTCCTTCCTCTCCTCCCCACCCAACCCTCTCCATTCCTCAGAAAGGGTTAGGGCACCTATGGGGAGTCAACAAAGCCTGGCACATTCAGTTGAGGCATGACCAAGCCCCTCCACCATCTGGGGAATTTGTTTTTAAAATGGGCATTTCATTATAAAATTTTTATACCCCAGAAGTAATACATCAACCATGCATGTGGAGGAAAGTAAAGCCTTGGGGGAGTGGATAAAATCTCACTTTGAGTAGCCTTGTTAATTCCTTCTATAGGTGGAAATGAAAATTATTTTTCTCTTCTTTGTATTCCATTTGGATTTTATGTAGATTTAGCACTACCAGCATATTGGTGCCAAACGGTACCGAAAGTTCTAGACAACGTCCTGAAATCATCATAAATGGTTAGTTGCTCCCACTGAACCCCTCAGAGCCTACTTCCAATATTGCCTCCACACACATGGATTTATACCGCACTACTTCACAAAGAAATAGTGTCCCAAGAAAGCGGCCTCCAGTATTCTCTCCATTGACTCAGTCTGTCTTGTACATGTCCACAAGGCACAAGCTTCAAGCTGAAGATCAGAAAAACAAAGCAGTCAGCCGCTAGCTCTCACTCTACCTCAGACTGAAAGGCTATTCTAGCTTGACCAAACCTCAGACTTTGTGTCTCCTCAGCGTGGCTGGAGAATTCTGAGACTTCAATGTTGTCCTATTCTCAATGTGGCTGGAGAATGAATGCCAGCTCTGAGACCCTGTTCCTGTCTTAAATCTCTCTCATGAGTCCTGGGATTAAAGGTATATGATCCCAAGTGCTGAGTTCATCTTTGTGTGAGCTGTTTCTCTTAGGAGTGATCTATATTTCGTGTAGCTCAGTGTGGCCTTGAAATAACAAGGATCTATGTCTACCTCTTAATTCTGAGTCCTGGGATTAAAGGTGTGTGCCTGGCTTCTATGGCTCATGGCTGACTTTGCTTTCTGAATCCTCAGGCAAGCTTTAATAAATCATAAATAATATGTCACCACATAGAACTGGACATCCGCCTACCCTGCTTCCGAACTTAGGAAATGCTTTCTTGTTATTTCCCTACAGAATCTGTGTTTTATATCACTTGCCTTTTCTATACTTCGGGACTTTCACAGTTTCCCAACACATACCTACCACCCCCTGGTCAGTAGTCAACTCCCATAATAGAGAACAACAGAGCACATCTTCCCAGTTTTGGGATGATCCCTCCCCTGGTGTGCCAAAACCCTACCTATCCTTCAAAACTATTGGAATGGCTCTCTCTGTTCTCTACGTGCAATAACGTTTGCACTTGTCCAGTGTTGACTTTGTAAGTATCTATTATGTGAATGATACCAGGTCAGGTACTATCAGAAAAAGTAAATAAATGTCTCTGTGAAGCAGGTGAATTATATCTCTGAAGATCTTTCTAGTATTTCTGGCATAAGTAAGAAACACCATCAGAAAAGAGCTGCTCTGATGGAAGTAGAAGCAGACACCCACAGCTAAACACTGAACTGAACTGGAATCCAGTTGCAGAGAAGGAGGAGTGATGAGCAAGAGGGTCGAGACCAGGCTGGTGAAACCCACAGAAACAGCTGACTTGAACAAGGGGGGCTCTTGGCCCCCAGACTGATCACTGGGAAACCAACATGGAACTGATCCAGACCCCATGAATGTGGGTGTCAGTGAGGAGGCCTGGGAGGTATATGGGGCCTCTTGTAGTAGATCAGAACTGATTCCTAGCGTAGGAATGGACTCTGGGGGCCAATTCCACATAGAGGGATACTCCCTCTACCTAGACACACAGGGAAGGGCCTAGGCCCTATCCCAAAGGACATGACAGACTCTGAAGACCCCATGGAAGGCCTCATCCTCCCTGGGGAGCAGAAATGGTATGGGATAGGTTGGGTGTTAGTGGAGGGGCAGGGGACAAGGGGAGGGAGAGGGAACTGGGATTGACATGTAAAACAATCTTGTTTCTAATTTAAATTAAAAATATTAAAAATAAATAAATCAAACAAAAAAGAAAAGAGCTGGTAAAAGCCATGGAGGCTGCAAGGAAACAGAAAGTCTGTTGGATGGAGAAAGTGGTGCAACTTGGAAGTCAACAGCAAACATTGTTGTTTGAATATCAAGCTAACACCAAAGATGCAGAAAATGATGCTGCACTCAAATAGCCTTGGTTGTCAGGGGAACAGCTCTTATAAATCAGCCTAATTATGATAACTTTCTGAAGAAGGGGTACTGCTTGACAACTGTGGTGTGGAGACCAGAAAGAACTGCACAGGGCAGGAGTGAAGGGGTGTGCCAAGGCGCAGTGCTGGAATTCACTTCATAGTTATATGGGTGTGGGAAGACTCTACCCACGGACATGGTGCCATTATGAAGAGGTCATTCTTATTCTCATCATTTTCAGATCCAGACTTCTTTACCAAACTCTGACCTCAGGTGGGCAATTTGAGACAGACCAGCACAACTCCTCATCTCTATAACCAGGTTTCTGTAGGGGGAGAAATTTTTCCACATAGATTTAAATGAGGAAGCTTACCCCTCAAAGGCAAACTGCTGCTGGCTGCTTTCTACCAACAGCATCATTCGATTGGACATTGTGCCTGCAAAAAGACTGAGAGAAAGAATAAAGAAGTAAGGAGGTGAAATAGAGAGAGAAAGAGAAGGAGAGAGAGAAAGAAAGGGAGGGAGAGAGGGAGGAATGAAAGGGGAGAGAGAGAGGGAGAGACGTAAACAAGGGGGGGGATTTAAAGAATAAATTCACCTTCGATTGCAATTTTTTTAAAAAAAAATCAGCCAAATCATTTTATCCGTGGTTCATGGTGTATTATTGAAGCTCTTCGGGAGGTTATGTTACCAGATTAAGAATCTGTGACATAAAGTCACTCGTCCAGTGAATAAGGGAGTCAGAGTTCATTCTTCCAAGTGAATCAGAATTGCTAAGCAGATTCTCCATGACTTATACAGATTCAAAGGCAAGTAGGAAAGTGAGCACAAAAGAAAAAATAATGATGAATTCAAAAGGTAAAGAATACACACAGAAATGTAGCCCGTAGGGAAATTCTGATCTCTTACTAAAACTCTTTGTAAAGGTTCATTTGCCCTGAACATTGCACCAGCTAAAGGCGAGGCATCTGGAAAACCTGGAGGTGAAGGGCTCCAGAATTGCTTCAAGAACCACAGAAACCAAGAAGCCTATTGTCTGGGACACCATGGTCCTTGCTGTTCTTGTTGTGAAAACTGTAGTTTCAGTACATGATCTGTGTCAATTTAAGTCCAAGAAAATGATTCTTCTCTCTAATTAATTGTTATGTTTCTCTTATATACTTTGTAAAATGGTGGCCCTGCTTGTCTTGGCATTGAGAGCAGGCTTGTGGATGTAGCTGTCTGGCTCCATCTCTCAACCAGGTGTTTGTTACTAAGCCTTGCTGCCTAGTCTGCGTCCTCCCAAACACAGGAGCGTCCTCAGATTCAAGTAGCTCTTGTTCAGAGAGGAACTATCCGGGGACAAAAGCCTGGGATTATCAATGTTGCTATCCAAATAAAACTGTTGGTTGTTAGCAAGAGGAAAGACTGTTTCACACAAGGACTCTCTGCTCTTTCTTAAAAATCTATATTTGAAATCAATGCATTCCTTGGGTCTGACATGAGAAGCCCCCATCCACTTGGCTCTTTGAAAACTCACGACTCACTCTCCCCATCTATCCATCTACTTTTCTCTGAAAAAGGAAAGAGATAAACTACCAGTGAGAAACTTTACTATATCAAAAATAATAGTGGGAAACACAGAAGGCTTAAAGTGAGCACTGTGGCCATTTGATCATAGGGAGGCTTTTCACTGACAGTTCTCTGGGGACAATGTGGCCTTACTAAGTAAAATGAAAGAGTTAGTGGGAGACAAAACCAGGTGCAGAGGCAAACCACCTAGAATTCCTGCTGTATAGTTATATTTCCATGTCTCTACACATCGTTCATCATAAACCCAACTATCTGTAGTTAAAACGTCCAGAATTTTGAAAATGCAGAGATAGCCCTGCTGATATATCCAACAAGAAAAATATTGAGAACACATATTTTATGATTTTCTTTTCAAAAAATTGTTTTTAAAAAGTTATAAACATGTTTTTTGATATTTGGAAATTTATGAAGAACAGAGTGTTCTGTGACACCATGAAAGAAAATAGATTTGTATTTGAGAAATGCAAGCCAGACTACTCAGGAAAAATATAATCAGAAAAAATAATAACATCATTGGTAAGACAATGTGAATCAAAGCATCAACCATTCAGAAAAGCTGTGGAGGAGGTCAGTAGTTGTACATTGTAACCAATGACCAATCAGTGATGTAATACTTACAACATGCTGCCTTAATAGGTAAATGTCACCCTCTAAACATCCAGTCTTACTACTATATCAGCTTTTAAACTTGGAATTCAGAACTTGACTTTTCCCAACAGGTTTAAGATGCAGTGGTGAAAACAGCACAGATTAAAAACATGGACTTGAATGAAGAACCAAGTTGGGACCAGGTTTGTGAAACCCACAGAATCAGCTGACCTGAACAAGGGGGAGTGCATGAACCCCAGACTGCTAGCTAGGAGGCCAGCATGTGACTGATCCAGACCCCTGAATATGGATGTCAATGAGGAGGCCTCGGCACTCTAGGGGGCCCCTGGTAGTGGATCAGTATTTATCCCTGGTGTAAGAAGGGACTTTGAGAGCCCATCCACATGGAGGGATGCTCTCTTGGCCTGGACACATGGGGGAGGGCCTAGCCCTGGCCCAGGATGATGTGGTAGACTTTGGGGATCCCCCATGGAGTGCCTTACCCTTCCTGGGGATCAGAGGGGGCCTGAGGTGGGGGCTGCTGGGGGGTTGAGAGGAGAGGATGGGAGGGAGAGGGAGAAGGGATTGACATGTGAAGCAAGCTTGTTTCTAATTTGAACTAATAAAAAATTTAAAAAAAATAAAGCATGGACTTTGAACTCAAGGGCAATGGAGTTTTAAGAGTACTCCAGCATTTGCTAGTTATTTGACCTAGAGCCAGTTACTAATGTTTTCTGAGATACTCTTTTTTCCATTTTATTGAAAATGCATTTTTTCTCAAATAATGTATCCTGGTTACAGTTTCCCTTCCCTCTTCTATTCCTTCTAGTTCCTTTCCATTTTCCCTCCCATCTGCATCCACTCCCTTCCTGTCTCTCATTAGCAAATAACAGGCTTCTAAGAGATAATAGTAAAACAAAATATAATGAGATAAAACAAAAACTAACACATTGATTGAATAGTACAATGCAAACATACAGAGGGAAAGAGACCAATATAAGATAAAAACAGATATAAGATACAGAAAGGGATAAGGTATAAGAAGATATAAGGTATAAGATACAAGGTATAAGAAGATATAAGGTATAAGATATAAGGCATAACAGATATAAGGTATAAGATATAAGGTATAAGAAACAGAGACCCAATTATTCACACATTTGAGCTTTTTTGTTTGAAAAGTTAAAATATAGCTGTTTTGCTGGAATGCTATCAGGGTTTTTTTCATTATTGTAAATTTTTTGGCAGACATTCATATGTATAAGAGAAGACTGTGCATTTTTTAAAAGTTAGAGCACTTCATAATTCCCTGTAACTGTGAATAGAAATCTGTAGATTTACACAGAGAAAGTTTTGGGGGTAAACAAGGCTAAACATATTTTCAGATTTTTCTGCATGAAATGCATTTAGAATAATACTTCAGAAACTCCCATAGAAGCCAGATTCTTCTCATTTCAATAATGATGAGCCTGACTACTGTTTTTACCAATGGGCTGTCAGCAGACACATGGCATACAGATACTTGAAACATCTAGACATTTTGCTGGCTATCCCCACTTCTTCCAGCAGCTCTAAAACAACATAGGTTGAGCACTCATCTCCCACAGACACTTAGGGATTAGCCAGGCTTCCTCATAAGGACCCCATCTGGATTTTTGAATTGTCATCATATAGACACTTGAGTGAGCTCCCCTGAACCCAGCCTGGCATCTCTGACCCTCAATCACGGTGGAATAAATGATAGATGTTTACAGAACTGGGTGATAGGCAAAGGTTTTTAGGGGTATTTCTCTGGCAATAATTAACATTTTTTTGGCTGTTGTACTTTCAGAGTTTCTGTGGGCACATTCATCTATTTGTGTGACAGTTTTAAAGACATATCTTTGTCCTTTACCAGGACCATAGAACAAATGGAATTGGTGGTTTGAGAAATAGATGAAAAACTTGCAATCTTTAATATAGGCATATATTTAGAGTCAATGTCCTAAATTGGAGAATAAGGTCTTCAAATGGCTCTATGATCTAACAGTTCTTTAGGATTTCAAGCTCCAATGAAAAGACAAGAAAATAAACACAAAAGTGTAACATATTCTCTGCCCCATTCACAAATGTTTAACAGCAACTTCCTCTCAATTAAAACCATTGTATTTCCAAAGACAGTAAATATGTCTTGCCTATCAAGTGTTTTTGAAAAAAAAAAGTAGTTGCTTTGAGTAACAAAAACAGTTTAGGCAAATAACCAAGTAAAAGTGGATCAGAAATAAATATATCAGAAACATTTTACTTTTCTTGCCGTTGTGTGGAAAGCTCAGGCTCCTGGAGACATTGCAGCCAGGTGTCATGCAAGGATTGTGGGCTACAGTTCTGATCCAGTGTAGGGCAAAGCAATATGATCTTGGGAGAGAAAGTTGGAAGACATGTTCATAAATACAGAATAATTAAAGGTCTATTCAATTGGCTTATACAGTTAGAAAACCTCTACCCATTGTCTTGAGGATATGTAAATCATTGCATGTGGTTTTGTCTAGGAAGAAGAAATTGTCATTAATAACAATAAAAAGGCTAACTTCATGCCTTGCATAGGTGTGGTGGGCTAAATTTGCATACCCTCTATGATAAGAAACTGAAACTCCTAAGATCTGGCAAGGAAATGGCCAAAAAAGTATAATTGTCATACAGAAAAAATATATTATGTCCAATATATACAGAAGTTTCTAAAAATAATAGTGGAGGTAGAATAAGGAGACTCATTTATCAAATACAAACTCATATTTTTAAAAAAAAGGAAAAAATCATGATGGGGAAATGCGGGACAAATTCAGGAATGGCACTACAAGTAAAATTATTTAAAGAAAAAATGCAAGGAAGCCATGTGTTGGTGGTGCACGCCATTAATCCCAGCACTCGGGAGGCAGAGGCTAGGTGGATCTATGTGAGTTCGAGACCAGCCTGGTCTACAAGAGCTAGTTCCAGGACAGCCTCCAAAGCCACAGAGAAACCCTGTCTCGAAAAACCAAAAAGAAAAAAATGCAAGGTGTGCTTAAAATAACCAAATTATAACAGAGACAAATCATGTGACCAAAAATGAACAATTAAAAATACCCACATTTTCTGGTGCGCATTCACAATGGACTTGCAGCTGTAAAGATTGAAAATAAAGCTAAGAAATTTGCAGGTAAGTGGATGAACTGGGAAAAATTATACTTGAGTGAGTCCATCCAGGCTCAGAAAACCTAACACTCTGTGCTGTCTCTTGTATGCGGAAACCACCTTTGAACTTTTAGGTTTGTGGGTTTTAACTTAGAATATCCATGGTAACTAGAAAGAGGCCACTGGGGGTCCCAAGAGTGTTTCTAAGTGATGGGGATAGTAAGTGTTGTGAAGGGAAAAGGTAAATAATGGAGGATGCTTTAAGTAGAGAAGGTGACAGGACCAGGGCAAAGTGGGGGACAGGAGAAAAAGCCACATGGAAATCAATATTTTATAAGCTTTCTTACATTTTATTATATATTATAAATGGTAACCTTTATTCTTAAGATCCTAATGATGAAGGCTTCATGCACACTTGGGTCAAAGGACATAGAAAAATCAAGCTGGTATTGACCTGGAAGCTCCCTCCCTACTGAGCTGTCACAGTGACAGAACATGTCAGGCAGGCTGATGAGGGAGAAAAATCACCAACAGTCTTACCCAGCTGCCAATACTTTGAGCTATAGTCATGACTGACCTAACAGGATTTGCCCCTTGGTGCAATAGTAGCATGAATGTTATGGGAGTTTCCAGCCTTTCTGATTGAGCCTAAGGCCCACTCTCCACAGAATAGGATACATGTATAATATTGTAAACCTGACCAAGAACTGATGGCTAAAAAGGTCACAGATACTCAAGCCGAATCTATTACCATCATTTTGTTAAGGGGAGGTTGTAATCAAACTGCCTTCTGAATTCTTACCTTTATTTTCATTGATTACGCAGCTCTGAACCACCATCAGAGACTCTTCCTTTTGCATGGGACTGCAGTCAATATACACACTCAGAAATGGTCAAAGAGCAGAAAATACGTGATGGCGGAGTGCTCAGCCGCTATTGCAACACCTATATTAGATCTCTTTGCCTCAAGATTCAGCAAACATCACAGAGGAGGTGCTAAGAAGATTGTAAGAGCCAGAGACATAGGAGGACTTATGTGAAACGGTGTCTTCTGGACATGAAAGGGACTCACACTCAAGAGCTTTCAGCAGTTGTGACTGCCTGCATAAGACCTGCACCACACTAGGCAAAACTCTACTACAGATGGGGGAGGAGCTTCCAAGCTGCCACCTTTGCTGGGTGCTATTGGCAGTTCATGGATACTGGGGGTATTGGAATCCTTTTGGAAGTATGGCCTCTGATAGGTTTCCCATATTCTGGTGGGTCTCTATGTGCAAGAATCTTCCTTCATTTTTCTGCACTAAGTATTTGGTTTTCCACTAAAACGTCTCTCTGCTTTTGTGTGTGTGTCCCCCAGAATTTCTTTTATTAGTGTTTTAAAATATTGTAGGGCTCTTTCACTGCTTCAGTTAGATGTATTTCTATTGATTTTATTAGGATTAGTTCTGTCACTGGGTTTTTGTCCTTTCGACATATGCTATATTGCTGGATTCCATTCTAGTCTCCTAATTATTATTTGGGCAGGGACTATTATGGACTTTTTTATTTTGTTAGTGTATTAGTGGTATATGAAATGTTGCTTTTTGTTTATTATGTTTCCTACAACTCACTGAACTTTTCTGTTTTAGTTTTAGTCAGTATCTTTAGGGCTTCCTGTATAGAAGATCTTTCTACAAAAGAGGTTGAATATACCTCATTCCTTTCTAGTGATGTCTTTCATAAAACTTCCTTTGACTGTTCTGACTGAGAGCAGCAGATGTGGACACCCTCATCTTTTCAGATCTCAAAGGAAATGCCTTCAGCTTTTTCCACTTAGCACATGGGCGCAGTGTCTTTATCATATCTGGAACTTTTTGGGTGAGGTATGTGAGGTTTGTTTTCATAAAGAGGTGTTTCACTTTAATGAATGTTTTTTCTGGACCCACTAATGAAACTGTTTTGATCCTCTCTGTTAATGTTGTAATACACTATGGTTTTCAGTTTTTATTCATTAATTCATAATTAATAATCCATAACAAATGGGCATGGCAAAGCAAAGCTGCTTGCTCACCTCATGAGGGACAGGAGCAGGGTGAGAGAACAAGATACGCCTTTGAAGGACACACTGCTAAGGACCTACCTACTTCTTCTAGCTGGACCCACCACTCATATTTCTACCACCTCATAATAGCACTACCAATTAAGGACACTTTATTACATAAGCTTTGGGGGAACATTCAAGATCTAAATGTTAACAATGTGCCTTTTGTTGGTATCACATTTAACCCTGACGTTTCTTTGCTGAATTTTTGTTTGGATGACCTGTCCACTTATGAAAGTGGGTGCTGAGATCCCCTATTGCTATAATTTTTCAAAAAGTGTCTCAAGAGAGAAAGACTCCAGGTGACAGAGCTCAAGAGTTCAAGTGGGCTTTTTTTCTTTTAATTATGGGGAAAGGATCGTAAAAGGAGGAATGGGGAGGGGGAGACTGGCTTCCAGGGACAGGACCAGTGGGAGAAAGGAAAGAGAGTCAGAGGCAGATGGGGGGGGCAGAGAGAGAGAGAGGAGAGAGAGAGAGAGAGAGAGAGAGAGAGAGAGAGATGGGATGTGGGCAGGGCCCTTTTAAAAGGGAACACAGTGAATGTGCACAGGTGATGCTCTTAGTGACTGCAGCTGAGGGCATATCCTGTCAGAACCCCAAGGACAGGCCAGTACAGATGCCTGAATATTGACATTCCTCCCCTTCTATTTATTATAAAAAGATAAGGTGTTAGAAAGGGGTCGCAGGTGAGGCAGGGATGAGGACACCATGTTCTCGAAGCTACTCACTGCTTACCTGAGGGGTGTCATTCATTCATCTTTGGGGGACCTGGGAAAGTTGGGGTGCTTGCCACATCCTGGAGTTTCACTTCACTGTCCAGGCTCTGTGGAACCGTCAGGTGCCTCCTGGACCTGGCAAAATGTCGTTCTTGGTGAATCCAAATCAACTCCCTAGGGCTTAAACCTCCTGATCCTTTCCCATCCCCACAGTGTCACTGGACTTGTTTGGTCGTCATGTTTGGTAGTCATGTTTGGTAGTCATGTTTGGTAGTCATGTTTGGTAGTCATGTTTGGTAGAGCCTCCTGGTCTATGGCCAACAGCGGGTAGTCCTGCAACAGTAACTGATTAGGAATGGTCAGTGGGTCTCCAAAGAACATCCCAATGGAAGTAAGGATGTATAAATGATGACACAGCTCCCATGAGTGAGGCTGAGAAGACCCAAGAGTCTACAGTTCCTATCCTCCCAAGAATTCAGAGAGGGTTGATTTTGACACAGGCACAGGCCACCCAGTGAGTCGTCACATAAAGGGTGACGGCCGAAAGCTCAAATGAGCCCGAGAGAGCTATGGTTGCCTGGCACCAGGACCTAACAAGACCAGAAGGCAAAAAAACACACTGGAGAGAGGAGATGAGTCCTCACTCGTGGAAATAGTCAGAGATGGAGAAGGAGGAGGGGCTCTTCACTCATGCAGGTTTTGGATGGAGGGACCCAGTGACTGGGTTATATGTAGACCCGGTTCCAGGGTCCCAGCATGCCACAAACTGCCTTTGGGCAGGAGAATACACCAGGAGAGCCTTCCCAGTCATGGAACCAATGTTGTAATTTAAAAAACCAATCAAACAAAAAACGCTCACTCGAGAGAAAAAAGGCATGTGACAGAGTTCAAATGGAGGAAGTTTTTTTTTTTTAATTAAATTAAAGGACCATAAAAATGGGAAAGGGGGTGGGGAGACTGGCCTCCAGAGACAGCAGCAATGGGAGAGAGGAAAAAGAGGCAGAGAGAGGGAGGGAGGGAGGGAGGGAGGGAGGGAGGGGGAGGGAGGGAGGGAGGGAGGGAGGGAGGGGAAGAGACATACAGAGAGGGGGGAGAAAGAGAGAAAGAGGGATGGGAGGTGGGGAGGGCCCTTTTAAAAGGGAACACAGTGAATAGGCACAGGTGGTGCTCTTAGTGGCTGCAGCTGAGGGTGTATCCTGTCAGAACCCCAAGGACAGGCCAGTACAGATACCTGAATACTAACACATACTATTGTTGTTTTGGGGTCTATTTTTCCCTTTAGATCTGACAAGGCTTACTTTATATAATTATAGCGTGTGTGTGTGTGTGTGTGTGTGTGTGTGTGTGTGTGTGTGTGTGTGTGTGTGCGTGTGTGTGTATGTGTATATGTGTCTCTGTGTCTTGTGTGAATTTTTCCTGGGGAGGTGTAAACAAGCACTTATTCACCCAGATAGGGCATAACAACAAACCAAAATACAATTCCACCAAAGACCAACTTAGAAAAGCCATCCAGTTTTACAGGCTTATATACAGAGCATGGGTAAACCCAAGCTGAGTAGACCAGTAGAAAATCTCAGTGTGGATGATGACTTTTCCATAGCCGCACAGATGGAGTCCCCTTGTCATTCAACTCTACACACTCTGTATACAGTCACAGCCTCTGAGAACAGGAGACTTCGAGCAGCTGGAACAGATGTCAGTGGTGAGAGAATGGCTTAGGTCACAGGTGAATAGCAACAGATGGTCTTCTTCACTCTTCTAAGAGAATGTCAACAGGCCCCAATCTTGAGAGTATCTTGTAGGTGGCCACCTTGTAGGTTTCTGATGAATAGTCATGACTGCTATCCTTGGAGGACAAAATCCTACTTCAGTTTATACTAGTTATTTCTTCTTACTCAATTGGTCCCTCTCTCTTTTTATAGTGGCCTTTGTTGTCTCCTGTTAGTAGGTCTTATTTGTCACACAAAATTAGTATTAATCATAATGAACATTAAAATCTAAATTATTCCTGTGGCAACAGGTACACAGTTCTTAAAGATAAAAGGAGGGAACAGATAGAAATGAAACCCCAGATATTCATGAGATAATGTCATGGCCTCAAAATACACAATGCCAAAATTTTCTAGGTATAAAGAAAAAGGAACAGACCTACCATCTGATTAGAGGTATTTAAAATTTATCATCCAAAAATATATGGATAAAGCATTCATGAAATAAACGCAGAAAGAAACTGAACAGCACAAACATATATAGAACAGTAAACATAAAAACAATGCATAGAGGAAGTGGTTACAAAGTGCTGCCAAGTCCTAACCAAGAAGCTATTCACAGTAGGTCCCCCTGACAGAAGCAAAAACAGCTTTCATCAGCAGAGTAGCACTGCCTGTATCAAACACACTCCAAGACAGACCTCATGCTCAGGATCTGGCCAATACAAAATGGATTCTCTATATTTGTTTTGATTTTGTGACCATTTTTGATTGTGTTTTGGTTTTTTTCCAAGAAAGAACGAGCATGAAGTTGGATGGGTTGGGAGGAGATCTTGGAGGTATTGGAGGGGGAGAAAGAATATAATCAAAATATATTGTATGAAAATGCTACAAATAGCCGGGCGTTGGTGGTGCACGCCTTTAATCCCAGCACTCAGGAGGCAGAGGCAGGCGGATCTCTGTGAGTTTGAGACCAGCCTGGTCTACAAGAGCTAGTTCCAGGACAGCCTCCAAAAGCCACAGAGAAACCCTGTCTCGAAAAAAAAAAAAAAAAAAAAAAAAAAAAAGCTAAAAATATCCTTAAAATGTGAAAAGGGGAAGAAACAAGAAACAACTATGTTTCAAACCTTAACATAGTTATCAACAAATAGAAAATAATGTTTCCCTGATGTCCCAGACTCTAGACCACCTTTCCCCATAAGATTGTTTACCATCTGTGAACCTCTCTTTGGAGATGTGCCTGTAAAGCTTTTAGCTCATTTCTTAAGCCATTTGGTATTTCTTAGCTTTAGAAGTCTGTCATAATTTGGGATAAGAGTCCTTTACCAGCAATGATTTTTGGAAAAACTTTCTCCCTGTGTGTGACTCATAGTCTCACAGTGTCTCTCGAGGTAGAAAACTTAATAAAGTTAAATCATCTTATCAATCATGTCTTTCATGAATGATATATCCTTAGTGTGGTTCTGAAAACACCATGTCATGTCTGAGGCCACCAGCTTTTCCCTGGCATTATTTTCCAGGAATGCTCAACTTTGCCCTTTTATGTAGGGCAGTGATCCATTTCATCTTTGTGATGGTCAGGAGGCCTCTGTCCAGTCAACTTTGTTTTTGTTTGTAATTCTCAAGCCCATATTTTCTGTCTGCTATTTCATTTAGTCCTCTCTCACAGGCTTACTTCTTGATTTTTGTCCACTTGTCTGTTCTTTCTCCAAAAGAACACTGTCTTCACAATTGTAGCTTTAAAATAAGCCTTAAAATTGGATGCTATTAATGTGGGCTTATTATTCTTCTTTAATATCCTGTTAGGTATTCTGGGGGTTTTTATTTCATGTAAACTTTAGAATTGGAAAAATACAGGTTTTCTGGGATTTTAAGTAGTTAAATATGTTGCATGGTGCTATAACAGTGGACAAATTCCATATGTTTATCCAAATATAACATTTAAGGTATGCATGCACAATGATGAGCAAACTTCAGAACCCTTGAAACACCAAGTTTCCGCACACGATACCAAGCAGGGACTCTCATTCATTGGTGGAAGAGATGAAAATGATGCAGCCACTGGAAAAGATCATTAGGTAGATTCCTTCAAAACTGAGCATGCTTCCACAATTCAATCTAGTAATTTTACTTACCCAAAGGATCTACAATCTGAATTTATATAAAACCTTGGTGCAAATGTTATACGAGATGTACTCATAACTGCCAGAAGCTGGAAGCAACCAATATGACATTTGGTAGATGAATAGATACATTCAGATAAGGTTGATTCATAAAACAGACTACCAGTGATATTTATAAAGAAATGAACTATTATGCTAATACGAAGATAAGAGAAAAACTTAAGAGTGGGATACTAAACAAAGGAACTCAGCCTATAAAGGCTACATAGGGCTTAATCACAAATATATAAAATTTGTGAAAGGGTAAAGCTATGGAAACTAAAAAGAGCAGAGGTTATGGGAAATGTTTTCTTGATTTTTATTTAGTTTGCATTATAGTGTGCATGAGAGAGAGGGAGAGAGAGAGAGTAAGAGAGAGAGAGAGAGAGAGAGAGAGAGAGAGAGAGAGAGAGCACTCATACTGCCCTGCATATGAGGAATCAAAGGACAACTTGTGACAGTTGTTTTCTTTCCACTATGTTTCTTCCAGAGATCAAACTCAGGTTGGCAGAGTTGAGAGAAAAGTGCCTTTATCTTCTGAGACAAATCACTGGTCCAGGTTGCAGGATTCTAGAGTAATGGAAATATGCTGTATGCTGCTACAACGGTGGTTAGATGTCATGTGTCTGTACAAATCTATATAAGGCACAATCCTGCACTAACGTTTACTGTAACCATGACCTTTGGAGAGTAGGGTTGTGTTTACGTAAGTTCATCAGTAGTCACTCTGGTGGGAATACTGATAATGGGAGGGGCTTTGCATGTGCAGGAACAAAAGATAACACAGGGTTATCCCTATTCTCCATAACTTAATTTTGCTATGAACCACAAGAAAATGAAAAATAAAGTCTGTTATTAAAAAGAATTCATATGATTTAGATGATGCTATAGAGATTCTGGATGGAAGCATTTCTTCCCAGAGGGATGAAGGGCGTTCACAAGACTCTGAAGTTCCAAAGCTTAGAAGAACTGACAAGAATGTTACAAGACTCACAAGGCCCCGCCTCCAGAATACAGAAGTCAAAAACAGTTGCTGGGGAGAGGAGACCCTTCTGTGGAGCTGCCTGCAGGTCGTCTGGGGAATTACAGTGATGCATCTGTCATGCATGATCACGGGCTTCTAGTGATGTGCCTACCCAAGTCACCCACGCATCTGCAGGGAACCCCGCATCTACTCTCCTGTTGTTAGCCCAAAATGAACTTGTTGATTCACCGAGACAGACTTGAGTGGAGCTATTTCCTTTGTCTGTATAACCTGTCTGGTGAATAGATATTTGCTCTCATCTCCGCGGTAAAAGTCATATAGCATATAATATTTTAAATAATACCAATAGTGATATCAACAGCAAATGATAGTTTAAACCAATGTGTACAAAATAGAGACTATTTTAAATAATTCACTGGTTACAAAATAATAGATATCGTGATGTACACACAACTGAATGTCATAAATAGGTACACTTGAATCCCACAAACCACCAAAGGGACAGACTAAAGAGCGCTTAGAAATTTGTTTCAGGATCTGGAACTTCATTTTTATGACAGAACTATTATATAGCAAATTGTCTAATAAGCAGAAAAAGATTCAAAGATCAATAGGTTTAGCAAATGTCTAAAGTGAAGAGAGTAAACAAATCTAAGACAAAAACCTGGCCAAAATTTGAGAAATTTGTCACCAAATACAATCTCACCTTAAGTAAAGGATTCTTCAAAGTGAATTCAGTACTTACAGGGACATGTTTTATGTATACTTTAGTTTTATCAAACACGTATGTATTAAGGGTTTGAGTAAGCATAGTAGGTTACCAGGCACAGGGGTGAATTAGACACAGTTTCTGTTTTCAAGGGCACTTAGACTGCTGAGAGAGGTGAACAAGAAAAAGTTCAACTGTTGGATAAATTATGGAAAGTGCAGAGTTTTCCAGGTGTGTTATACACGGACACTTGGAACAAGCTTGAATTCTAGAATAAGTGTGAAAAATGATGTGGGGGTTTCCTTCCTTTCACCTAACTCTCACAATGTGATCAAAATTCACCAGAAATTATACTGTCCTGCAATATCCGAAGGAAATTTCCAAGTAATTCCTCAACTTCTCACTTGTGTTGCTCAAGTCAGTTCAAAGGGGAAAATGAGTTAATTCTGTTCACAGCCACAAGTGAATAGAAGAATTGAAGGAAGGCATCCCTTGCCAGGTCCTATGTAAAACTAAGAATTTAGAAACAGCAGTCAGGGCAGGCAATGGAATACGGTGCACAGTATTATCTTTTTATTTATTTATTATCAGTCTTAACAGTCAGCATCCCAAATGGAAAGAGCACTCATGGGGAGTGACATGGCATTGGTTACTCCTGGGCTTTCTGGAGGAGCACAATCCTAGGTGTCTAGGAGGGACAGATTGAGACTGATTAGTGAGAACAGGAGACCAGCACCATCAGCTGACAAGTGCAAGGCAGAGGCGACTGGGAGACTGGAAATTTTTATTTAACTATTCCTAGTTTTAAAAACAAAACTGATTAAAATCACTCAAGCAGGTTTTCACCTGTTCTGTTTTCTTCAGACCTTGAACTTCCCATTACACCCAAATCAGAGTGAGAAATTATATATAAGGAGAGGTCTAGACACCACTTTAACGAGTCTCAGGCACTTTGCTCACAGGGGATTCTCCTGGAGCATTTTCAATTCTGAAAGAAAATACATGACACATGGAACACAGCACCCCAGTACTATTTTGGGGGAGCAGTCTTTGCTCCCCAAGCATCTGCTGTAGTGTGCTAACAGCTGTTTGACTGCAAAGGGCTTCTCTGTTACATGTTCTGGACAGAGTTGCTGGATTTCTGGAAGATGTTCTTTTTTTTTTTTTTAAGACTGGTGTTTGTGCAACTCTGGTGCCCAGTTAATCACATTTAAGCTTTTTCTACACTGTGTTGGAGTAACTTCAAGGACAAACCATGCTGCTTTGAGTCACTTGTTACAAATTCTTCAAAATGAGCTATCGCATTTTGAACTCCCTGTGTGTGCGGGCATGTGTGCATATTCGCATGTGTGTGTATACACGAATTCCTGTACATGTTTTAGAATTTGAGCACCACAAATAATAAGTCTCTCAGAATATGTTTTGCTTGTTTTCCAGAACACAGGGATATTGGGGTTTCGTTAATTTCCATGTCAATAGCTCTGCAGAGTCAAGAGCAGCAGCCTCCGCTGGGAAGTCCATGCAGGTCTCTCCAAGGACTATGAACAAAAGAAAAAAGCACACAGCATAGAAACACACCAGAACTCTGCAAAAAGAAACTCAGAAATTTGCCACTTACTTCTTTGGAGGAACTAGCTCTGGTTTGGTTTCTCTTGGCTTCAAACATGGTCTTCTATGTCACCTTAAAGAGCTCAGCTTCCCCAATGGTTAAATAAAATGATAAAGGCATCTGTTTTCCTGGCAATGTGATTCTAGATTCAACTTCTATAGTCAGTGTGAAAGAACAGAAAAAGTCAAGGCAAAATGGACTATTTAAATATTTCTATAATGTAAAGCAAAAAATCCCCTGTACCATAGCAAGGCCATGTTAAATGATAGATTTTATTCTCTGACCTAAACAGTTCTAAGTTGTTCTATTGCCTCGAAATAAAATTTTCCAGAGCGGTGTCACAAGTGGTGCCATGGAGTCTGAGCTGCATGCTATCAGCACATATTTCTATAGAAATCAATTACACGTAATGTCTTTTCAAAGAACCGTTTAAAGCAATGCAGGGACTTTCACCAGTTTAAACTCTGTTCTTACAGGGACTCAGTCTAGTACCATGAGTAAGTTATTGCGAAATAGTAAGTATTGCAGTCAAGCCCCTTAGCAAAGAGTGGGTATAAAGGAGTTTAACTGAAAATGCTGAGTAAGATGATGAGTAGTGATTTATAGGTTATGGACCATGTCAGCATTGAGGGTTCTTCACCGCGCCTGAGGGTGGTTCAATTTCCACGCATGGCCAAGAGAAAAGTTGTAGAGGAAAGGGAAGACCTATATGATTATAAACGGGCAGCATAGTGGAACATAAGGAAAGAAACTGTGCTGATGGCGTCAAGCCCAATAGGAAGAGGGTTGCTGATGCAGTTCACATAGCTGTTAGATGCAGGCACAATGAATGCGTGCATTTGTTGAGGCCCAATTTGCAAGAGGACATGTGACGCTCCCATTTGACCTTTGGAGTTATAGAAGCAAGAGTTTTGAAACAGACCCAGTTAGCTGCCTGTCACAATGCTGGGACAGATGTATCACTTCCCGCGGCCCGGGTTTCTCATGAGAAAAGCATAAGATGAGTAAGTCACAGGGTTAAGTAACATAACCGACAAATGGTTAGCACGCTGCCCAGTACACGGTAGTTAATCATACCGTATTAACTACCTTCCTTTCTGTTTCTGGGCCATACTTCTTTCTCATTGCCACCATTTGTACCAGGGGCCAGACTTTGGAAACTTTACAATCTGGATAATAAAAAACTTCGTAAACCATGGTTGCATTTTTCCAGCAAGTTATGCAGCACCTAAAAGAGTCACCCAATTGTCACCTCCATTGCTGTTTGCTGCTCATGCAACTGTTGAGATGGAGTCCTCTCTAAATGTTAGGTGAGTGAGCTATGGGGCCCTCCATGCTACTGAGTTGTGTAAGGTTCCTGGAAGTAAAAGAACAGGGGATCCAGGCATAGAGCCAGTCTGTGAGTTCAGTTAGGGGAAGAACAATTGTGACGCCTAAAGGCAGAGGCCGCGCCTGCTCAAAAGCTCAGAAAGCAGCCTTGTGAAGGGCAGGTGCGGTTGCCTCGCACAGAAACGGGACTAATTGCTCTTTTCCTGTTCTTTCTTCTATCACACCTTCCTACTCAGTCCCGATTCCCTTTGCAATAGAATCATTAAGTCTTACTGAAGAGGGAAATAAGCCCTCCTCATTTATTAACCACTTCTCAGTTTCACCGTTGAGAAGTCCGCGGTACCTCAAACCTCCAACTCCTGTGCCATCTTGATTAAGGCACAAAATGTTAAAAGCAAATTACTGTGAAACAATTCCCACTTAATGTTTCAGTCATATCTGTAAAAAATATGACTTAAATATAGTTTTATTAATAATACATATTTTAATTAAACGACTGGAGGTGCATCTAGCAGGAAAAAAATTGAATCTTCCCGGGATTTCACATAGTGGCATGATTCATGGGCAGTAAATATGCAAAGCTTTATGCCCATAAGGCAATCAGACTCCAAAGCCGATACGCGTGTTTTTGTCTGAAAGAGTGAAATCCAGCGAGGTATAGTAAAAATAGTAATCATAACAGACTGCCGGAATCATCAAATGAATTGGCTCCGGCCAACAGCATCCTCTCCGTGCAACAGAAGCATCCTTTCAACCGCAATTATATCGTCTCCAATATTCATTATTACTTCTGCTATTCTCATTACACAAAAATCCTGCTTATGCCCATGTACCTATTAAAGAACTTCATAAATATTGACTGTAGCAAACGATCAAATGCTAGGGACCACCTTTGTGGACTCAGAAATAAATACTTTATTGCAAACTGCTCGTTGTTGCTATGACGATGATGATGATGGTGATGATGATGACGATGATGACGATGATGGTGGTGGTGGTGATGGTGGTGGTGATTCCTGGGAGCACTCCTCTTCAGTTCCTGGTGTTGACAATTGTCTAGTGCATCAGTTAACCAGAGCTGCTGTTGCAGGCACCAAAGGTTCTGAACCTCAACAGTGAAACGCATTTTCTCATGGATTTAGAAGGCAGAGGTCTGAGATCAGGGTGTCAAGGAGAGGTTTTCTCCTGCAACTGTAGAATGTCACCTTCTCCCACGATCATCATGTGATCTTCCATCTATGTCTATTTCCCAGTTTCCTCTGCATATAAAGCAATGAGACCTATTGGTTCAGCCTCACTCTAATGATTGCCTTGGCTTAATTATTCAAGAACATTCTCTCTAAATACAGGATCATTCTGAGATACGAGGGGATGTGATTTCAACAAGGGGCCTTTAGAATGGCACCAGTAATCCTATAACACCTGGCAACTACTTTGAGCTTCAGAAATTGATACTATCCACCACATGCCACGGTATTTTACCAAGAAAAACCTGTTAAATGTATAAAAACAAAACAGAGCGGACTTAAGATCTCTATACCATCACCCTTCAAATAAAGTTTGTGTTAAAATAGCCATATATTACCCTACAGACACTGAAAACGTCACAGAACATTACAATTTTGGTTCAGTCATTCACATCTATTTCTAAGCCTAAGACTGTTACAGTTATCTCTTGTGTGTCATCCCTACTGGTCTTTCATTTCTAGAGACGTAGAATCATTTCCATTCAGCCTAAAAACATGTCATTTAGCTTCTTTTATAGAGAAGGTAAGCTGGAGACAAACCCTCTTATTTTCTTACACACACACACACAGAGAGAGAGAGAGATAGAGAGAGAGAGAGAGAGAGAGAGAGAGAGAGAGATTATTTAACATGAAATTGTAAAAGATTCATCTCCAATTTTCAGGTTTTTGGATTAACAGCTCTTCATTTCCAGTTTTAAAAGGGTTTTCTGTCATCTCCATCTTCCATAGATTCAGGTGAGAAGTCCATAATTTAGGTCATTATCCACCTGTGTGCAAGGTGTTATTCTCTGTATGTGTTACTTTCCACTCAATCCTGATTTTTGCCAGCTCTGTGATTTGTCTTTCGTTGTGTTTACTTATGGCTTGACTTCTGTATTTTTTGCTTTTTATCACATCAGGGTTCATTATTATTTCCTTAAATGTTGCTGTCTCAATATTCCATTAGGATTCTATTCTCTCTTTTTGCATCATCTGACTAGAACTTGAATTTCTGTTTGTTTGTGTCAACCTATTTTGTTCTCTGTTCTTTGGACTCAGTATTTTCCATCAGTATTTTCCATCAACTGGTTTTCAAGTTCAGTGATTCTCTTTGATTTCGCCATACTGTTACTGAGCCTCTCAGTGAAAGGTTTATTACAGATGTTAGATTTTCAATTCTAAACTATCCATTTGTATCTTTTTGATACTTAATTTTTCCCTTAAGGAACAATATCAACTTTCTTTTCACTCTATTAGCTTAATCTTTGACAATTTCAAACATGTATGTAATTCTTTCACACCCTCTCTACTGAAATGCCAATTTTCTACCTCATGGGTTAGGGCTGCAAAAGCTTCTTTAAAGTCTGCTTAATAGTTTAGTGTAACTGTCCTTTCTTCTAGGGATTGGTCACATTTTCCTGTTGTTTGTATGTGTTTTATATATGCATAGTTATGGGCCACATGTTGGACCTGTTAAATGTTGTATTCCATAGATCCTGAGTACTATTACAATTCTTTGAGAAGTGTTTATGTCTCTATTTTAGCAATCAATCCATTTAGATACAGATGGCAAGTTCTTTCATCTCTTCTGGTGAGCTGCAATTCAAAGCTCAGCTTTGGTCATGAGGCTGTGCCACAATGGCTGAGGTCTAAATCATTGGGGAGTTTTCAAGGTACCTGTGTGTTTTCACACCAGTAAATGGAGAATCCTTTTTCCAAAATAAATGGAGAATTCTCTTCAAGGTTTCTCCAAGACAGAGAGATGTGATTGTTGTAGATCATAACCAACTCTGTCAAATAGTTACACTCCTGAGGCTCATCCCAGAAAGAATGCCAAGAATAACACTCCACCAATTCCTTTTGGGAATAACCAAAACCTGCCTACTTTGCTTTATTTCAATAACAAGTCTTTAAGATGCTTTAGTGTTTCATCACCAGGTATTTTTATAAGTTTTCTAATTTCTAGTTGCATTCATTGAATAACATAGTTTTGATTAAGATAGTTATGTCATCGTAGTGAAATAAAAGTCCCTTGACTTGTCTGGGATTCTCCTTTTAGCCTCAACAACAAGACAAACCATGTGAAATCCTCCAATGAAACTAATTCTGCTCAACCTGTGTCACTTAGGGACCCTAGAACCTTACCTAAAAACAGATTTGGGTATGGAGTAACGTGATGTAGTATCTGCTAGAAGAGGGTGCCCATCCCTAGTATGTAGGTCAAGATCAGAAGTAGCTGACAGTAGAGTTAATCCTAAGGGCCCAGATGTATTCATTCACCTGAGTAATTTGTGTTATTAGAGGTTTAAATACACTTCTGAAATAAAATATGATTTCAAGGAAATCCACCCACCAAGTGAATAAAGACTATGAAATGGGAGCACCCCAAGAAATAACTCTTTATTCGTGCCTTTAAGTAAGCCACATACAGCCCTAGACGAGCTTCAGAAATGGGGCTTTCATTTCCATAAATCCATTTTTACTCCAAGGGGGCAATTATAATTAATTTGTACATGGTCACAAAATGAATATCAGCAGTGCCTGAAAGTGCACACATTAATTCATCTAGTCAAGAAAAGTTTTTGAGCACCTACATGTGTTGGGCACAGTTCAATACATCAAAATTGTCTTAAAGGAGAACTGTAAACTAACAGGTTCTAAGACCTGTTACAATCTTTGGAATGAGCAGTAATTCTCTTCCTCCTTCCCACAATTACATTACTTCTGCAGTTTACCTTTTGATTTATTAGCATGTTTTTCCTGATTTGATTAATGTGTTATATGTGAGGCTACAGTGCAATTATAAATACTCTCAAAGTGTAGAAAGTCATCGATTTGAAATAAGCATGATATCTCAGTGCACACGTGAAGCTTCCTTTAATGGTGCCATGTGTAATGGCTACTAGTAATTAGAAAAACAGTGGCCATGCATCAAAGATAGATGCAATGGAGCAGAGCTATTACTGCTACCAAAACCAAAAAAGGGGGGGCAAATGCTTTGCACCACGTTCTGCCAGGAACTCCCCCACCCCAACCCCCATTAGTAATCTGGGCATGCTATACCTCTTCCGCAGATCAACAGGCAATCTCACCAACTCATGCGATGAGACCACTCTCGCCTCTCCAGAGACTAGGCTTAGTTTTCAAGGTCTGTAAAGGGGGCATATTCACTATTGATAAAGAGCAGAAAGACAGGAACAGTTATTCAAACATCAAAAGTTGACAATGTGTGGACAGAGAAGAAGCTTCTAGCCAAGCTGGGTAGTGTGACCTCCATAGTCACCTCTGACCTGACACCTTTGTCCCTTCCCACTCTTTCCAAGCTCCTGTTTTCTACTATAACCTCACTCTGTGAGAGCATGTGTGCATGCATGCCTCTGTGTGTGTGTGTGTGTGTGTGTGTGTGTGTGTGTGTCAAGCTATTTAAAAATAGTAACCTCATTCATTCAGTGTGCTGGTTTCTGCACATTTTTTAATACACTATTCCAGGCACTGGACTAAGTAACAGAGAAACAAAGAGCCCAAAGTTGATGGAGATTTGCCTTTGGGTCATCCACTTCCTTAGTGAGACTTTGGGCCATTTTATGCTTTGTTCTCCTCCCTAAAGCCTGATGCTGTCTCTTACCTGTATCTACTGCCAATCCCTGCTCCTTGTCACCAGATTCTACTGTTGTGGCAGACCGTCGCCATCCTGTCTTCCCCGCCACCCACCTCCTGCCTCGGGAGTTAAAGAATACTTGTGGATCCTGGGAACGTTCGTTTTTGTGTCACATTCATAAAAAAAAAAAAAAAAAAAAGCTAAACCCAAGATTTAATTCCTACTCCCTCAAAGCCTAGAGCATAACAAAGGGCTTACCCTACAAAAATTAAAAGCACAGAAGTTACAAAAGCACAAAGTTTGGATTTTCACATTTCCTAGATCAATGAAAGTAAGACATTCTCCCTGTGGAAATTAATGCAAGTTTAATTCTATTTATATTAGCAGTCTGTTTTTCTCAGGGAAGGAAAATAACACTGGAGAAGGGAAGTCTCTAGCTGCCTCCTTTTCTCCCTCCATCACTGAGACAGAAGGTGCCAAGTCAAACCAGCAATGGAGTGATGTCCCCCACCCACCCAACCAGCTCTGCTGACCAAGGCACAGGTTGCAGTGCCAAGTCTTGCAATCCCAGGTCTTCTCCATTCACTGTGAACCACAGATGATACTGAATTTACATTTATATGACTTTTTACTCATGTCTGTTCATCCCATTGTTAACTCCATAGGACCAGAATCCACATCTGTTTTTTTTTTCTTTCCTTCCCCTCTTCCTTTTTTATTTTCCTTCCTTTTCTTCTTTCCTATCTGTCACATCACAGTTGGGGTACACTGTGGGAGTTGATTAATTAATCTAACAGCTTTCTATCCATGAATTAATTAATTTGAACCCTAATCTTCATTATTAGACAATGCTGGGTGCATTAGAAGGGAAGTCAATCACAAGTATTCTTGCCAAACCATTTAGACATTTTAAAGCCTGGTAGGACACTGGATACACTAGGTGTTCAATTATTGCTCAATTAATGGTTGTAATTGATCAACTCTTATTCCAGTAATCTTGATATTACCATCATTTTTTCTTCTGGTAACTTAAATACCCCAATTTAGAGGTGTGTGTAAGCATCTTTCCCTTGTAGTTACTGCCAGGATACTTTGCATTCACACAAACCTCTCTCCTAAAATATCTCCACTTTCCATTGAGTCCTATTAGTATTTGTACTTTTGAAATTAAAATGTGAACAACTGTAGAAAAAGCCATGTGAAAAATATCACTTCTGAAAAAGAAATGTTTAGTTTCATTCATGTTCCTGGATGAAGAAATAAAACGGATGGCTCAAAAGACCTTCTTCATCCTACACTTTCTCTTTCACACCCATTTAAGCTGTACTTTCCATAAATGCCATTACCAAACTTCTCGGAGGAGCTGAGGAAAATGTGGGCAGCACTCTGTCACTCAAAGCCACGCTGTTGTAATCAGTATTGCACAGCAGCTTCCACGGAGGAGGATGGCATTGCCTTGCTTCAGCCTGGCTGACCCTCAACACTCAGTTCCTCCTTGGCAAATGTGCTTTGCATAACACAACCTAGTTTTATTTCCTAATAAATAAAATAGCCTTTGAAAATACACGCAATGGGTTTTATCCCCGCTCTGGATAAAAATGTGGCCAATCCTGTCATTAACTGCTAAGTCTTGAGTAATTCAAAGTCCTGTGCTAATGATCCTAAGAGAGCAAACATAATATCTACTTGGCATTCTTGCAGAACTTAAAACTAAAATGCTAAGGTGGGTGCGGCAAAGGGTGTGCTCAGCATGCAAGAGGCCCTGGATTTGATCCCCAACTCAACCCAAACTAAACTGATACAATAAATACAGAGAAATTATTTCACAGATGATAAAGAATGGAAAATATCAAGAAGGTGTTAAGCAAAAAACTCAGGCAATATTTTTCTGTCAGAGGAAGGGAGAGGCAGAGAGAGAGAGAGAGAGGCAGAGAGTTTCCAGGAAAAGGGGGGATTTCAATACTGGTACTTAGTTGGGTTGGTAAGTACAGGAAAGCTTGAATTCTCCTCTACCTTAGATTGCAGGTATGCATATATTTACACTTTTAACATTTATTTAATTTTTTATGAATTTCATAAAGGAGTACTGTATCGATACCATTTTAGGACACATTGCGTTTCTCAATTTCTTGAAGGCAAGCATAAAAGCCAAACAAAGAAATGGAATGATTGAACAATTCAGGTTGATCAAGCCAGCATCCATGTGATTCCCCACCTTTATCAGCTCAGATTCTCAAGTAAGCATAGCAGAAGTGTTAAAGTAAAAAACAACAGTGGCCATCATTTGACCAGGACATAGATAGGTATGTAAGAAGTTCATGATCTCTGTCCAGGACATACTAAAAATAAGCTATGCAGTCAGCTAGATAGAGTGCCACACACCTGTTATCCCAGCACACGGCAGGAGGACACAAACAGATCATGACATGAAGATGATCTTGGGCTATACACAGAAGGTGGGACCAGCCTGGGCTACATGAAACCCTGCCTCAAAAAAAAAAAAAAAACACTATGCAAATTTATCACCACAATTCTCTCAGAACACACCTAATGGAGGGGGAAAAGAAAGCTACTTTCTTACTCTAAGTTAGACTGTTGATTGCCCTCAATTCATATGTATGATAAATGTAAAGCTAATCTGATTTGGCCTGGTTCAAATACATCCACTTCATGCTATTTGAGTGTGAGCAGGTTTTCCTTTCTTCCTATGACTATGTTTCCTTAGTTATGAAATGAGATTAATGCTTAAATTGCAGGCAGGTGTAGGACGTTTAAGTGGCACAAAATATTTGGTAGACAGTGCCAAAACACATACAGGATACAGAAAACCAATAGCACTGTCAACTTTATCTGTTCCATCAGTATCTGTACCCAGCAGCCTGCAATGACAGAAAGGAAGAGGGAAGTTGGTCCACTAAGTAACTTTCATGGACACGCAATAACTTGAAGACCTACTCACAGCAGCCCTGAAGTTCTGTAAATTTTAAAAAAAAGAAAAAGCCTATAATATGGGACTCTATACATGCAGAATTACTAACTACTAGTGCAGACTCCATAAAAATCCCATTCTATTTATATGCTCATACCCTGAGTACCTGAACTAATAAAATTGCATTAATGGCTATTTACATAAATTCACAATTCTAAATTAGACCTTTAATTTCTGTAATAAAAAAGAAAGTGGCTCCTGCAATTTCCCATTTTTATTTTCCTACATGGAATACGGTAGCTCTAACATAATGTACGACTTTGTGAATATTTCCAGGGCTGCTAATATTTTATCTAATATTATATTTTGTGTTTTTTGATCTCTGACCCCCGTTTATACTCCCAGAACCCTCATGAGCAATGTTCACTATGATAACCCTTGGTGAAAGAAGCAGGGCTAAAATTGAAGTTAAATCATCCATGGCTTGGATCTCTCAAGGAGGCCTCTCAGGGTCAGGAGTGATTTTTTCCATGTATATTTCTCTACTTTAAGAATGTTTCTTAAATATTTGATTCATCAGGACTGAAATATAAGCCCTCTTTTCGAATAGATCACTGGCAAACACTATAGAGTGTGACTATGACCCTGAGTTCTTCTTGCCTTTTTTTTTATTTCACTTTGTTCATTATATCAATATATATTCCTACGTCCTCTGGGGAGCAACAAACTGAAGAAAGAGGAGCACAGGAGAAAATTATGAGACAATACAGCTTTTAAAAGATGGCAAACGTAATTTATCGACAGAAGAAGAAATAGAAAAACATTATTTTTAAAATTAAATTGAATTGGTGCCTTAATATTTACAAAAGGTGATGAGTGTTTGAAACCAAAAAATGGATATACTTTCCTCAAGGGAAGAAAAAAGAGTTATTAGAAAGAATTAGGATCAAGTGAGGACCAGATTATGAGGAGGCATAACACATTAGGAGCAAACACGGGAGGGTTAGGATATAAATTGTAAATGGGCAGGAAAGGACTAAAACATCAATGGTAGCAAGTAGAGGAAGGCACAGGGCAGCCATAAAACCACAGGGCAAGCCGTGAACCAGAAGAAAGAGAAACTGGATCACTACCAATAACACAGCTTTGTGACTCCCACTCACACCAAATCACAGAGCTACTCGAATAATGTGCATTTCCCACACACTGACCAAAGCACTGGGGGCCTCTGCAACCGATTCACAGCCAGTGCCAAAGGTCTCCGTCCTTGTCCCATTCCTCCTACATGGGACACTTCTTTTCCGTGTCTGCATTGCTTTCCACGGCCCAATTCTGGAGTTTCTAGCTTTAAAAGCTTTGCTGCTCCTCCATCACCTGTAGGTACTAAATCCAGATTCCTGGGCAAGGGTCTCCGGGATTTGCTTTCATTTCTGCAGTAGCTGTTTGCTCTCCAGCTTCGATGGAAGTATAGCCCCCAAACGTGCAAGCATTTCTCTTTTTTTCTGCTTTGCCCTCCTCTCTGGAATGTTCTTTCTACCTTTGACCACAACCTCCCCCCGCCAGAGAGTCCTCTCACCTTGCAACCCCCAGAATGTTTATTTTTGCTACTTTTTAAGCCTTTAGTGCCAACCAGGATGCCTGGCACACAGGTCAGTAAACACACAAGTAAATGATCACACAGAACCTTCCAAAGTTCAGTAAATACTTTTTCGTTCGCTTGTTTCATTGTCACCTCCATTCACTTGGTTCTGTTTTTCTTCTTCTCTAGGACTGAGACAGACGGGCATTTGACCGCACCACAGGCATTTCAGGCCTGAGACAGCGCCAATGCGTGAGCAATCAAAGGACTGGACTGTGAGGTGCGGGAGAAGAGGCTCAACCTTGGAGCTGGACTGGGCTCTGTCTTGTGGAAGCTCACACCTGCTTCTTCCTCTGTGTGTTTCTGAAGACATTGTCCCTGCTCTACCGCTGACTGATTATGGCCACTGAGTACCCTCATTTGTGGCATTTGTACCCCTTCAGCTGGGGCAGTATTCCATTATCCTCCCCATGATTTTGGTATTGCAGGGGCTCTAGAGATCGGAGCCATGGGTAACTGGTAACATTAAAAGGTTAAGAGTTTGTTCTTAATCAAACAGTAAGACAGTAATGGCACTACAAATAGAACCACATTTTTTACATTCTCATTTCCTCCCATGGAAATGAGCATACTTTTCATTTGCTAATGAACTACAGGAAGGTCATAGCCGTAGTCTTATTGAAATAGACACCCATCAGGTAATGCTACAGAGGTGTTTGTATGTGAGGTAATTACTCAATCTATCAACTGGCTATTACGTTAGTGCCTACTCTGCAAAGGGCATTTTGCTAGATTATGTAGAAGACATGAAGAAATGTAGGGCATCTTCCCACACTTCCAGATCCCAAAGTATATAAACAATTCTCTGAACAAAAGAAACAATTCTCTTTCATAATCTGAAACCCAAAAGATATTAAAGTGGAATTAACCATTAAAATATGACTGCTTTCTGCCAGGTGTGATGTATCTGTACATTCAGTGAATCCGCCTTACAAAAGAATTTATAGGGCTAAAGTGAAATCACGAAAGATAGATCTAAGATCTTAAATCTGCAGCCTATGCCTGAGAACGTAGCTTAGAGTGCTCGCCTCGTGTGATGCCTTGAGTTCAGAGCCCAGCACCATACAAATCAGGTGTGGGGATGCTCACCTAAAATAATACCACTGGGGAGGAGACTACTAAAGAATTAAAAGTTTGAGGTCATCCTCAGCTACTTGGTGAGTTCAAGGCTAACCTGGGCTGCAGGAGACAGTCTCAAAAGGAGAGAGAGATTGGTAGAAAGAAAGCAGCAGAAAGCATCTCTTCAGCCCAGACTGCCTCATTCACGCTCACATTTATCCATTCGTTCGTTCGCCTGAAATGTAATGGCGAAAGAGAGAACAGCACGAACTGGGAATTCAAAGCTGCAGAGGCCAGAGAGAGAAAGAAAGGCTGAGCTGAGTTCCACGGCCTCCCATTTTAAGTCCTCATGACTGTCATAAAACTCACACATTCATGAAATCATAAGGGAAGGAGAAAGAATATCAAATGATAGGACACAGAGTTAACCAAGATGCCAGGCTGCAGTACAGACACACAGAGAGAAGGGATCCTGAGTAAATATGGGTCAATGCTAGAAGGATTTAAAGGGAGACCACAGATGGCTGAGGTACAGTCATGGCTAGGATATCTGTGTTATTGTTTTAGCCTGCTTAGGCTACCATAATAAAATGTTGTAGACTGGGTGGCTTATAAATGACAGAAATTTCTTTTTTACAGCTCAAGTTGCTGCCAGATTTGGAGTCTGATGAGGCCCTACTGATTCATGGTTGGTGGTTTCAGTATCTTCATCTAGAAGATAAGCATTTCTTGGGTCTCTTATAAACCAGCCATAACAATTTGTCCCAGTGATATAATCCCTTCCCCCAAACCCAACTCATGATAGCACCACCTTCAGGGTTGAAATTCCATCACATGATTTTTGTAGGGGCAAAAGCCTTTAAAACCATGGTGATTAATTATATCCAGTATTCAGCAAATGCCTACTATATGCCAGACACTGTGCTTAGGTCTAGAAATACAAGGACAAAGCACTAATTAGAAACAGAGGGAATGGAGCAACTGGGGGTGGCATGTAGACTGTGTATTGCACACATGATCATGAAAGACATAGAACACTCTGTGGAGCAGATGATATCTCAAGAGAACAAAGTGAGGGACCCTGAATTGAAACTCTAATCTGACACACAGGCTTTGTGGCCTTGGGAAGTTTATTTCAAATCTCTCAGCCTCCTGTTTTTCATGTGTGTAAAGGGATAGGTTAGATTTCCTATGATAGTATTGCTTCTATATTACTTATCTGAAGCCAAGGCTTGTTACATTATCCAAACAAGAAAAGTCATTTTATTACACAGAGTCTCAGAATAAAGGAGGACCATGACATATTTGTTGCACTAGAAGAAGTTTGGCATAGCTGGAGAACCAAGGGTTGAGAACAACAACAACAAATTATTCTCAGCAAGTTTGGACTCTCTGTTATTTGACATTTTCATAAAGGTGGGTCATTACTTAAAGAAAGGGCTTTCATGGTTTCAAAACTAGAGGCATGCCCATGAAGATAAAGTATACATACTGTCTTAGGAATACTTTAGACCTTCAACACCCAGGATAAGGCAAGCGGGGAGAGGAGTCAAGGAAATCTATCTTCTGATTTAAGCAGGAGTTACTGCATTGTTCCTTGAGGTAGGCAACAGTAAAGGAAGAGCATCTAATATTAATCAAATTTCATTACAAATCCATTCTGTACAACATAGATTTGCACAAAAAGAAGGGAGGGGAGGAGAAGAAGTACATAGTGGAAGAAAATGCAAGTTTATATGGGAAATTAATGATCATATAATGGCCATTTCCATTTAAGGCAAGGAAAGAGTTCTTTGGGTATTAATGTTAATTTGGAGAAGAAAACAACTTACAGTCAGATTTATATCATATACAAAACTAGTTGTATGTGAATCTAAAATGCAAATATGAAAGGCAAATGTAAAAGTAAAACTTATGAAATTATTTGTATGATCTTGGAATGGTAAGAAGTTGCTTAACCAAATTAGAGCTCAGTTGCCATGGGGTAGGGACTTCTGCTATTCTAGAATTCTGTTAGTTAATGGTATCATGATCAGGGCCAGCATATATAATAAGGGAATATTTACCAATCTGTTAAAAAGAAGATGCTGTCTGCATTTGTTATTTGAGATGCACAAACTATCTTGACAGCTCACCCTACCTTTCAATAGCTTACTGCGTTCTGAGTCCCATCTACCTTCACACAGTAAAACTCAGAAAGCTCATTCTTCTGTAACCCATTGCAAAATTATCTAAGTTCTTCCTCACTGTAACTACTGTACAGACTCAAGATGACATGTTGATAAGTAGAACTGAGCCTGTATCTATGAGATTTTTCTATCACAAGCTTTCTGATAGCTCTGGGTGATAAACAAGTTTGCTGACTCACTCCTCCAGAGTGGAAAACTGGGAGATCTCAGGCAATTCAGGAGTGGAAGATTTGGAGAGAGCAACTGAGTCTTGCTAGCTGTATTGAGACAATTGCCTGATGCTACAACACCCAGAACCTGAGGGAGCAGAGCTGCATCCAGGGGTTGGTGGGCCATTCAGGAAAGCATAGCACAGTGCAGCTGAACTGTGTGTGTCTCTTCTTCAGTGCCAGTTAGTGTTTCGTGTCTGTATCCACTGACATTTCTTTCTTTGGACCCCTCATCCATTGATTCCTCCAGTCCTCAACATCTTTTGATAGATTCTCGACTGTGCACAACCAGTCAATTCCTATTGTTACTACCCATAGTGCAGGGATAGTCTCTACAAATTGAATTTAAAGAAAAACATCTAACAGTCGGTTCAAAGGAAATATAGGTGAGGAATACGCATAAGCATTTTGTTTAAAGGTAATTAAATTACAACCATATGAACCATATGAAAGGATGTCTGTCTTCATGATGTAAGAAAGTTCAAATTTAAACAATGAATTAGACACACTATTTTTACTCGTTGTATTGGCAAAAGTTAGGAAATCGAATGCATAACTGATCAAAGTGCTATGAAGAAAAATGTCAGTAGAATATTTAGCCACAAACTGAACCCTTATTTCCTATGTACAACACATAAGACTCAGGGACCATCAAGAAATGGGAAGACAGAAAGATTCTAGGGGTCAGAGGAGGAAATGTACCAGAGAGAACCGTTGTCTTTGGACAGATACACTCATGAACACACAGCAGCTGTGACTGTCTACAAGACACCAGTGATGGGGGAAGTACTTCTGCGTATATGTCTCTCTTACTGGTTAATGAATAAAACACTGTTGGCCAATCGGGAAGCAAGATGGGCAGGACTAGGAGATAAAGAGGATTCTGGGAAATGTAGTAGGGACCTCCATGTGCCTTGGAGGAGAGGACACAGGAGTCTAGCATTCTCGGTAAGATAAGACCTTGAGAAAAACACACACACACACACACACACACACACACACACACACACACACACATATGTATACGTATACGTATACGTATATGTATATGTAGTTAAGGGTTAATACTTAAGACAGAGTTAGCCAACAGAAGCCCTAGACACTGGCCAACAGTATTGTAACTAATAGAGTCTCTCTGTGTTATTTTGGGGACTGAAGTGGCAACAGGACCCAGGCGGGAATCCTGCAACACACCAGTAACATTCTAGCGTGGAATCAGAAGGGGCTCCTGATCTGAGGAGCTATTGACAGTTGGATGACTTCTGGGGGAAGGATAATCAGGGTTTGGGGGGAGGCTGTGCCCCTGGTAGATCAACCACACCCCAGTGTATGATTCCACACACACGACACCCATACCTTAGAAACACACATTTGATTCAGTGGGATATCGGGGTGGGGGCGTAAAGAAGGAAGGAGACAGTGGGGAGGTGGGGTTCTGGAGTTTAGGGGGAGAAGTGCATCAAAGGAAGTTCTCAAAGAATTAATAAAATATTATATTTGAAGAAATTATCGCTAACATCTTGCAAAGGAACCAGAAAAAAAAGCAGCTTTGCATGCTAGTTGTCAATGTCCCTTCAGCCTTAAAGCAATCTGAAAACTGCTATAAAGCTGTATAAATACAGCTGCCCCTGAGCTAGGAGCCAGCAACTCCACTCTTTAGAAGCAAAGACTCTAGTACAGGGGATATGAAAGGTTGTTTGCTACAGTATTGTTTGCACCCACTTTTTAAAAAAGCAGTTGATTGGATTTTATTTCATTCATTATGCAATATTATCTTGCATATGTGATCAAAATTTTATAGTATTTATACCATAACCTATTACCATGTTTGAATACATGTTACAATGCATGAAACTCAATGATGTTCTCTGTGCACTGGAAAAATTGTGAGTGGGAATGAAGCCAAACTCAGAGGTATTGAGAGAGAGAGCAATGTTCATGGTTAACACGAGGAAGACACGGGAGAAAGTGAGGGGAAAAACACAACTGTGAAGTGGAATTTGCCTTGTATGCTATTACCTGATGATGTAAGAATATGGAGCAAACCATGAATGACAACCTGACATAAAAGCACAATACTCACTCACGAGCGTTTAATCATCTGTGTTTGTGGTTTCTTGTCTTATCTTGTAGCTTCATAAATAAAATTTGGAGAGAAAAAGCAAGTTACAGATTAATCTGGACCCCATTGTTTTGTTTGGGTAAAAATACATAAGTTCTCTTCTCTGTTGTTACCTCAGAAAAATGACTGGTTGGTATATGTGACTGGGACTTTATAGCTTTTTCTTTCTCTTTGCATTGTTATGTGTTCCACAAGAATCAAGTGCTACTTTACATTTTTTACTGTTGTTGAAAATCATAGGCTTACAAGAAAAGGAAAGAGTTTACAACTACTTTCAGCTAACCCTGTCACACTCTATGTAAGTGAGGATTTCAAAACTGTTGTGTGTATATTGTTAGTATTCAGGCATCTGCCCTGGCCTGTCCTTGGGCTTCTGACAGGATTCACCCTCAGCTGCAGCCACTAAGAGCACAGCCTGTGCGCATTCACTATGTTCCCTTTTAAAAGGGCCCTGCCCACCTCCCATCCTTCTCTCTCCTTTCTCTCCCTCTCTCTGTCTGTTTCCCTCTCTCTCCCTGTCTCTCTCTTCCCCTCTTTTCTCTCTCCTCTCCCCTGCTCCTGTCTCTAGAGGATGCTCTTCCCCCTTCCCTTTCCCCTTTTTATGATTTCTTTCCCAAATAAAAAACCCCTCTGCTTGAACCCTGTGACATGGTGTCTTTCTCTCAGGCACCACTTTTCTTAAATTACAACATATATATTAGAAAATTTTAAACATTATAAAACAGGAAAGCAAATGTTTACTTCTATATACTTTGAATTTTGAGTTTTTTAATTTGAAAGAAATTTAGGCCCCACCCCTTTATAAAGAAATACAGTCAGTTAGTGAGTGCTGAAAGAGGAGGAAACAATGGGTTCTCATCAACTCTTCTCCTGGACAGGTGCTGTGGTCTGCTTGTGTGTGACCTCGGAACTCATGCGCTGAAGCCTCGTTGCCAGGGTGGTGGTCGTAAGACATGGAAACTGAGGCAGCATTGATCATATGTCTCCTCCCTTGTGGGTGGAATTGTCCTCCTTATAAAGAGGCAAAGAGCCCCTGGGGAGCTTGTATACTTTTCCACACATGAGGGCACCTTAGAAATCACCACCCGTGTGGTCTCTCTCCCCAGACAATAGAGCTACCGTCTCCCTGACCTTGGTCTTCCCAGCCTCTAGAACTGTCAGAAGACTTGCTGTTTAAAAATTAATCAGCCTAAGGTACGTTTTATAGAAACCTGAACAGAATGATAAAGGCTTTCCATATTCACAAAATTATTCTTATTATGAAAAACACAATTATTTTGTTGTTCAAAACTAGGTCCCTTTTGTTATCATCTGAGTGAAAATACTGATTATTTGTTGAAAATCAAATGAGGGACTAGTGAGATGGCTCAGAAAGCAAAGCACTTGTTACCAAGCTTGAGAGCCTGTTTGATCCCTGGAACCCACATGGTGGAAGGAACAAACCAATTCTCTCATAGGCACACACTTTATAATAAACAAATTAATTATTTTTTAAAATCAAGAAGGAAATAAAATGATGAAAGGCTAACTGAAGCATATGGATAAGATACAAAACTGGGAAATTTTTCATTTATAACATTTTCAGTGAAAGGATGCAATGAATGTGTAAAATGAATTAAACAAGATGTAAGGGGCTCAGGGAGTTTAATCTAAGGACCAGAGAGATGGTTCCATGGACCAAGGAGCTTGTCTTGAAAACCTTGAAACACTTGAAAAAGTGACTTAACTTTTCGACCCATGGTAGGAAAACCCAGCCCAGAAAGCTGTCTTTTAAGTTTGACATTCGTGCATTCAAACCACCCACATAACAATAACTATAAATGACATTGTAATTATATGAAGGAAATTCAATCTAAGTCTTTAGTGTAGCCATTTAAGGGTACAGTTTAGGTTGAACAATACAGAAAGTGGGCAGACTTCAATGTTAATTTACCTTAAATAGCAATGAGACCCTGAGATGGGATTAAGATGAAGAATATTGATAACCATTTGCAAATAAAAAATTAGTTTTTCCCAACAGAGTCTCACTGGAGATACAAATTATTCTTAAGGGGAAATCCTATGCCCAGCAGTAGATAGCCAAAACACAACCAACTCAAAGGCAGTTTTGGAGGCTCTTTATCTCATAATGCCTTGTTAGGGCTTTACCTCATACACACACACACACACACACACACACACACACACACACACACACACACACACACACACACACTTTAAAGGTCCTTTGTGCATATATTATGGTTTCTGCTTTTGTGTTTTTATAGGAGTTCTGTGTGTGTGAACATGTATATTCCTGTATCTATATGTGCTTCCTAGCTTTTTTCTTTGGCTATTTTTCTTCTGTTTGCTTGTTTTGTCTAATTCTGGTTGTTTGTTATTGTTATTGCTATTACTATTATTGATGCCAGTTTGTATTCTAATGAGAAAGAAAAAGAAAGGTGTGGATCTGGGTGAGTGGAGAAATGGGAAGGATCTAGGAAACACTAGGGGAAGGGAAACCCTAATCTGAATACATTGTGTAAAAGAAGAAATCAATTTTCAATTTAAAAAAAGAGAAGTTGGAGACTTTTAAAAGCTAAAGAATTTCCATGACTTCATTGTGCATTTAGAACAGTTTTCCAAAAATGGTTCCAAAGAGTTCTACACTGAAATACAATCATTCTTACTGAAGACATTTTATTTTTTGCACTAAAATGAGCTACCCATAAATAAAACAGATTAAAATATACCCGTCCCTGAAAGACTGTTAGCTTTGTGATTGCTAATAAAGTAATGACAATAATAAACAATAAAAGGATCTGTCACTCTAAAAAAACAATATTTTAGGACGAAGACAGCAAATGGCTCGTAAGCCTTAGGACCAGTGTTGCTGAGTCTGAGCTGCCCCTGAAGCTCATTTCTCATGACTGAAGAAAGATCACAAGGCTGCAGCTTAATGACAGTGTGGATAAGTGAGAAGACAGGGCTGGACCGAACACATCCTAGCTGCTCCATCATGTATGAGGAAACAGAACATCCCAGCACTAGAGGGAAGGGGGAAGCCAGATAAAAGTCAGCCCATCATTTAAAACTGAATCACACGACTCTTATCTCATGGACTTGTGTACTAGCATCTCTCTCTACTGCTCAGGCCATACTCCTTGCCCAAACTGGGCTAAAACCAGACACGTATGTTACAAAACTTCCATGTCACATTGCCTTTATTTCACCTAATAGAAACTGAGTTCTGCTGCAGATTGTCTACCACTGTAATTAAACACAAAACTTAAATAACATAATAAAAATCATCATGATAAGGAAGTAAAAGGAATGTTGATTTTTCTACATCCCAAAATAGGATCCACCACCTTAATGCCTTTTCCCCATCAAAGTGCATGATGCTTAGTCAAACTGGGATGCTACCATGGTTGCTGCCTTCCAACTCTTTGGTAAGCTTTTATGGGTGCCATTTATTTATCTTAGAAATAGGCCATTACTGTAGCTTTGCAGAAAATGTCACTTTATTCCTGTGTCACATCCAAATAGAAACAAAACTTAATTTCCTTTTTTTTTTCTTTCAGATTTTGGTAACATAGTATCGCTAAACCAAAGCAGACAGCAGCTGTCCTCTGTCTCAAGTCACTTCTCCTCCGAGCAAAGTCAGGTCATGTGACATTCCCCACTCATTTATGTTTTCCCTAATGAAAGGATGCCTCTTTGTGCCTCAATAGATAGTTTAGATTTTTTAATATTGTTAGTGTTGAGAGATAAACACTTTGGTACATATTGGAGAGTAATAAATTGTGTTGAACATTGATAAACTAACGCAATTACCAGCAAGGTCAGAGAGTCAGCTAATTTAGAAATATCAGTCCTAGGATTTTGAGTTGTCCCCTGGAGAACTGCGGCCACTTTATTACAGCAGGAGGGTGAGGAGAAAATGGTGCATTAGGATTGATCTCTTGATCTAATTGTGGGACTCTGCCATTCCTTGTTTGACCAAAAATGCTTAGCTAGCAAGAGGAAGCATAGCACAACTAATTGAAGACCATCCCTTACACACCAGACACACTAAAGGAATTCTAGGAAATAGCAGACAAACTGCACTTGAGGTTATTGGGAAGAGGTTGTTACCATTCCGGTGCACGTTTGTATTTCTTTTGTAACGTGTCTTCAACATCATAGTCATAAATAAAATTTAACGTCTTCAATTCATTTGAGCAGAAGTTTTCATTCTCCTGTTCATGATCTGAGCTGGTGAAATTCTGAGGAAATCTAAATGAAGTCATCAGTACCCCCTTTTTTGATAGAGACATAAAGTTGCTTTAGGATTACCTAAGCATCCGACAGATTTTCAGAGCTAGGAAGCATCTCATGGTCCTCACACATCCATCAACACTGATTTCGTTGCTTATGGATAATATAAGAGCTGTGCAAACTTCTATCTAAACCTGTTTACTTAGACTATTTAAATTGATTCCAAAAGTGTAAGGCTAATTATCTGCTCACATCATTATTGTTCTGATATAATTTAGTTTACATCTCGCCCAGTCCCCATCAGGTCCTCGTTTCTAGGACTACACTAATTTGAATGATTGTATTAAAGTCAAACTGAGTAACATCCTGAACCCATGGCCGAAACAAAGTTCAATTGAAATGAGATTCATGTCTGGCTGCCAGGCACATCACAGGCACCATCAAACCGTGTTACTTGGGAAAGGCATTTCAAACGTAACTTCTTCCAATACATAATCCCATTTGACAAGGAGTTTACAGGAAGTACCACAGTGGAAAACAACAGAAGCCTATCCATGCAGCATCTTGGAAAGGCATGAGACTGACAGGTTGACAAAACATCAGAGCCTCAGACTCTAATCCTGGTTGGTAACAAAATGCCTTAAAATTGTCTCCTGATAGGAGCATGCATGCAAATATGTAAATCACATGCAAGTAGTAAATCTAGAATAAAGTTGGATTATCTGAAAATGTCCCTCTCAGGTATTATATCTCCAAAAGCAAAATCACTTCCGTAGATGGATTTTTATTCAATAGCCTAAAAGACAATCAGGAAATAGAACTAAAAATAGTGATATGATTTGCTGCAGTTCTGATTCTAAATAGAGTCATTTTTTCCATAGGCAAGGAGGCTGACAGAAAAGGGAGCACTCTTAGGGAGCCGAGGGGAGGGAAGGCATCAGAGCGGAGTGATTTAAGACAATACTTCAGGGTCTTTGCCAAGAGCCCACTCAGTGCAACACTCTTCACAAACACACACAGACACACACACATTTCCCTCTGTACTCTCACTTGCTATTAACTATGGTACAGGGTACTTAAAGCTCTCTGAAGAATGTTGATATTTTAGGAATAGGGTCTTGAGACTACAGCTAGAACACTCACAGTTATGCATGGTGAGTGCAGACTGACCTAATGCATGTAACTAATAACTGATCTCAAATAGATGCAGAGGGAGGCCCAGCTGTCTGCCCTTTGTCTACAGATTTCATTCTTAGGACGGGGCTGGGCTAATCCCTTTGTGATGTAATCAGCTCCAGGGGGTTAGTCACTTACACTGCATTATTGAAAGGATGATGAACTGGTGATGGGCCCTTAACAGTAAGATTGTATTAAGCAGAATATGAGGCCAAACTCTGTAGCTAGAGGATGTTTGGAGTGTTTTGTTTTGTTTTGTTTCTTTATAAAAACAGTTGAGACCATTTGAAAATAAGTCTAAATTTCCTTTCCAGGAAAAGGAATCCATATTTGGCATAAAGAAATACAGTAACTCAGAAAAATCAGAATATGTTTGTATAATACATTATATATTATTAAAATACAGATATTATATTATTTGGAAATTCACACAAACCAAATGATTTGTCACAAATTATGTCCCAATTTGAAATGCCTAATTCCTGCAGTTTCACAAATTTGAGGAAAATGACTTTCAGTGTTATTTTGAGCCTGGCATCATAAGATGTGTGTCTAACCCTTATCAAACATCTCACTGGCTAAGACCTATGTGTTCATCTTTCGAGGGCAGTGTGGTGTGTTCTTTGGATTAGTTTAGCAATCCATGCCCTCTGACTTTAGGATTCTTCAAGACTGAGCACTTAATATTTATAAAAAAACAATCTCTCACCAAAGAAGTCAATGTTACTTTTCCTGGTTTCAAAACACAGCGCCCTCAAATAAATTGGTTTAAAAATGCATCACATAGGATATTGTTTTCATCAGAAAGTACTTTAAATTGGTTTCAAAAAACTGGTGTATAATGGGATGAGTGCCCCTGTGTTTGCCCATTCAGACAGGGTTGTAGGTCAATTTCTCAGAATGACCAACCCAGAGGAATTGTCCATCTCTTGTAAGGACACGTCAAGTTTAAGAATTTGTTATAGATGTAGGGAGGGGAGGGAAAAGATGAACAGGGCTGACTGGCTACAGAACTTCTCCTTAGTGACCTAGTCAACACTGCCAATGGGTAAGATCAGAGTGACTTCATCTGGCTCCCAATGCTTGAGTACTTGTCCCTCTAGTTGCCATATTGGGGTCTTCCTATTCGGCACCCCAAAAACACATTTGCAGATAATATTCTCTTTCTTCAACCAACACCTGGTATCAGATTCTTTCCTGAAACTGAAAAAGGATGTCATGCTATTGTTCACAATCCATAGAGCAGTTCTAAACCAGGCTTTCATAATCTTAGCACTTATATACTTCTAGCAATTATCTATAAGGAAATCAAAGTATCAACTTTTTGTTTCCTTTTTGTCTTGGGTTCTGAATATATGTTATCTTTCGAGAGTTTTTTTCTTCAAAGATATTTCATGGTAGTTCTAAGCTCTCTGTGAATGAAATTGTAAGTACAGATTCCCACACAATATTCAATTTTCTTATTTGACTAAGGTTTGTCTTTCCAGTTTCTGAAGGTCATTTTACTTCCTTACAAGTTTGGCAGTTGTAAACAAAACTACTATGTATGTCTATGTGTAAGTTTTAATATGAGTGTAATTCCTTAATTTATTTGTGTAAATAAGAGTACAAACTGATGAGTTGTATGGTCTAAGTATGTTTAATGTTGTAAGAGAGAAACCATTAACTCTCTTGCAAAGGGGCCTCCCATTTCATGTTTTACAAGCAAGGAATCTGTTCCTATTGCTCTGTGTCCTCATTGGGAGTTTCCTTGTTGGTTTTGGCCACTATGATTGTGTGTGTGTGTGTGTGTGTGTGTGTGTGTCATACTGCATCTTTTCAGGCTTTCCCTGGTAGTATGTTACCTTGAGTATCTTTTCACTCACTTGCTTGCAGGGCTTGTTTTCCTTAATCAGTGCCTGTCCATGCCTGTTGCTCATATTTTAAATTGAGTTCATTCTGATTTTACTGCTGAGCAATACAAGCCATGTTTTGGGTCAGTCATTGTTCAAACATGGTTTTGTAGAGATTTGCTTGACGTATGCAGCTTTTTTCAGTCCTTTAACATTGTTTTTCACAAGTAGGAACTTTTAATCATAATATCAGTTATAGGTTTCATGGATTATGACTTTGGTCTGTGTTTACTAGAGTGGTTGTTTCTGGGAGGGGTGCAGGCTAAGGTCAGGATGTACTATATGAGAGAAGAATAAATAAAAAGAAGAAAGAAAAAAGAAAAAGAAGAAGAAAAAAGTACCATACCTAAAGTCATCTAGCTTTTGTTTTGTTTATTTCATTTTGTATTTTGAACATCAGCAAATCCTAATCTGTAAAACCTACTACAGTAGTGTTTCTCACCTTCCTAATGCTGTGACCTTTTAATATATCTCTTCATGTGTGATAACGCCCAACCATATTTTCATTGCTACTTCATAACTGTAATTTTGCCACTGTTATGAATTGTAGTGTAAATATCTGTTTTCTCATAGTCTTAAGTGACCCTTGTGACAGAGTCATTCAAGCCCAAAGGGGTTGAGAAGCACTATGCTACGTCATCTTTTATTTTATTCAGAGTTTTTATGTACTATACATGTTCCCCCTTTCATAAACAACTAAGAGTAAGTTATGATAAGTTCATGCTTCTTTCAGATGACTTCAAGTCTCCTCCATTGGCAGCAGGCATTTGTGGTGGTTTGAATGAGGATGACCCACTCAGGCTGATATATTTGCATGCTAAATTCCCATTGAAGTTATTGTAAGGATTAGGAGGCGTGGTCTTGTTGGAAGAGGTGTGTCACTGAGGGTGGGCTTTGAGATTTCAAAAGGCCATGCCAGTCTCAGTCTTTCTCTCTGTGTCTCTCCATCACTCTCTATCTCTTCTTCTCTATCTCTCTACCTCTCTCTTTCCCTCCCTTCCCACTCCCCTCCTCTCTCCCTGTCTTCCTGCCTAACCCTGCCTGTGGATCAGGTTGCAAAGCCCTCAGCTACTACTCCAGTTCCATATGTGCTCACAGCCATGATAACAATGAACTAACCCTCTGAAACTGTAAGCAAGCTGCCAATTAAATGTCTTCTTTTGCAAGACTTGCCTTTGTCATGGTATCTTTTCACAGCTATAGAACAGCAACTAAGAAAATATTAAAGAATAAAACATTATAGTGGAATCCAAACTGTTCACAAGATGCCATCCTTTGTTAATCTCCTATCCTGGGCATATTTTATATAGTTACTTTAGAAGTTAGCTGTTGTGTGTTCTTGATCATACTACATGGTGAACGAATGGACAGCATTCCAGTGAAAGATCACATGTCCAAGAGTACTTAGATATCACAGATTGGCCTTGAGAAGTCTTTTTAAAGAAGGATCTAAGGTTGAGTGGGTAGGGAAAGAGGGCTGGATCTGGGATGAGCTGGCGGAGAAAAGATGAATATCATCAAAACACGTTGTATGAATTTAGAGGGTTAATTTGATCAAAACATGGCATATATAACTCTCAAAGGATAAACAAATTTTTTAAAAATGCATAAAACAATCCTGCCTACCTATAGCTTATCATAGGAGGAAGGTGGGTCTGCCACACAAGTGGAAGAAAAAAAAGGTGAGCAGGAAATAATATTTTATAACATGACACTTGAGAATTGTCCAAAACCAGGAAAAATAAAATGTATCAAACCACTGAGTCCAGAATCTCTGAGAAGCAAGAAAGATAATTACAAAAGTAAACAGAACATACACATATGTCTCATTAAAAATGAAGAGGAAATAATTAAATCAGTCAAGGAAAAAAGATAACGCATACTGGACAGTAACACTAATAAAGATCTGCGGAAGTGGCTCTCACTTCCTAATGCTGTGATCCTTTAATACAGCTGCTCACGTTACGGTGACCCCCCAACCATAAAGTTTTTCATTGTTACTTCATAACTGTAATTTTGTTATTGTTATGAATCATAATATAGATATACCATATGGAGGATATCTGATATGTGACCCCCAAAGGTGGAGATCTGTGGGTTTACTCTATAGAACCACTGTTCTATAGGGTAAACTGAGTACAGTGGCATATGTTTGTAATCCCAGTGCAGGGGAGGCAGAGACAGGTAGAGCCCTGAGATTTGATGACTTGACTGCTTGGCAAGTCCCAGACCAGTGAGAAAGCCTGTCTCAAAGTGAAAGCAGACAGTGCCTAAGTAACTATATCAGGCATCCAACATCATCCTCTGCCACTAATATGCACAGGGCCCGACATACAAAAAAGTTAAAGTGCGCTTTTCAGAAATTCTGTGAGAAGATAACGAAATGCATGGCAGTTCAGACAGATGATAGTGCTCTCTCCTCCAATGCTCTTACTGAAATAGCTACCATAGATCTTTAATAGCTATATGTCATTGGCTTTGTTTTCTTTTGTTTTGTTTTGTTTTGCTTTGTTTATGAGATGGGGTCTCACTGTGTAGCCCTGTCTGGCCTGTAACTTGTTATATATATCAAGCTGGTCTTGCATTTACAGAGATCCAACATACAAGTGGGATTCAAGGTATGTGTCAAAAGACCCAAGCTGGTAGTTATTTATAATGTATTCCTTTTCAAAAAGCATTATTTATGGTAATTATTTAAGTTAAAGAAATAACACTGACTCTCCTAAGATTCAAGGTGACTTATTTAAAGAATCTGTTCTGATCATTGGACAATTGTTTTTATTTAATGGCAGATACTGTTTCTTTTTTGTTACTGTTTCAGTATTTCTCACATACATATCATGTGTCTTGATCAAATCCACCCTCTCCTTTCCATTTCTCACCTCACGCCCACCTCATCATCACTTTCCCTCCCAACGGGGGCTGAAGAGACAGCTCAGCCTTTAAAGGCTCAGGTTTATACTTTTGTTTTAAAGGGCACAAGTTTAGTTCTCAATAGACAAATTTAAGATGCAGGCTACTTAGGACCATTGTTCTCCTCCTGGGTCAACCAGTAGAATCATGTGAGTCTAGTGCTCTTCATCACTTACTGAGAAGTGATAGCAGTCAGACCACAATGGTGTATGTTGTACACGCATTTGTCATAATCATCACCAGTCTAGACCACAAACTCTGACCCCAGCTTTACCTAGGTCTTCAAACTTGAACAACACAGTAACCTCTGATCCTCCACCAAAGAAAATTAGCCACGCCAAATTTACATGGTGGTTGAACAACATAAATATATAAAATGTTCTCATTATTACTGTGTGATTATTTCATTGTCCCAATGACTAATGTTTAAACTCAACTCTGAAAGCTAATTCTCTACTTTAGATGCTGACTTTTCAGTAGCTACTTTTTGTGAATTTTTACAGTGGGAGTTAGTGTTTGTGGAATTGTGGTACAAAGATACAGCGATTTCTATTCCCTTATGCTTAAAACAAGGGGCCTGTGTGAAATCTCAGAAGGTCTCACAATGAAGTGGCCAGTTGTGCCGTGGCTGATAAGTTACTAATGCATTTGCAGTCCTGATATTCAATTGATGCTCCCTCCTCTGTTAAGGCTCTAACTTGTGTCAAGTTGACATAAAACTAATCAGTACAAGCATGCTGGTGGAATATTTCTTATACATTTTCTTCACATTGTATAGAAATTAAAGTCTTGGTGGTACAATTCTTTATGCAGAGTAAATGTTATATTTGTGGGAAAGTGGCTAGCCACATAAAATTCTGCACTTCACAATCTTCTCAAAAGAATTACACAAAACTCTGTAGATACTTCCTTCTCAAAGACATGAGGCACAACCCCCTTCTCCTTTAATGTGGGCTTGACAGAATTACATCCTTCAAAGAGTGCAATATGGGGGAAAATAGCTTTATGCTGGAGAAAACTGACAAGTGTTTCCTTGAGCAGACAATCAAGGTCAACAGTGACAATGGAAAGTCAAGTTGATGGCATAGACCTCTGACATGATATGATGTGAGTGGCACTCCATGGTCTGTGGCCTTCCTCCTCAAAACCAATAAGCACAGCCTAATCCTGAGAATAAGAACAGACAGACCTTAATTGGAACAATTCAACAAATACCTGACCAGTGCTTTTAAAACTGTCAAGGTCATCACAGTTATGGCAAGCAATTTGGTTATCTGTCACAGGCAAGAGGAATCTAAGGAAATATGACAAGCAAGTGTAGTGTGGCATCCTGGATGAGATCCTAAGTCAAAAAAAACGAATAGATAAAAAGTAAGGAAAGCTGAGTGAAGTATGCGTGTAGTATGTTGGCTCATTTTGACTCCCTCTCTCTCTCTCTCTCTCTCTCTCTCTCTCTCTCTCTCTCTCTCTCTGTATGTGTGTGTGTGTTATATGTGTGCTTGTATACACGTGTACACAGGTACATGAGAGCAAGAGCAAAAGGTCAATGTCTTCTATAACTCTTTGCTGTGTTCTTTTGTTTGTCTTTGGTTTTGTTTAGACACTGATCCCTCATCGGCCTGGAGCTCGTGGTATAGCTAGACTGGCTGGACAGTGAGTCCCAGGGATCCCCCTGACTCAGTGTCCCTGCCAGCTCTGCAATTATGGTTGCACTACCACTGGGGATCAAACCTAGGTGATCATGCTTACACAGCAAGCACTTGATTCACTGAGACACTTCCAACCTCAACAGTGGCCCATTAGTAGCAATAAATATACTAATCCAATGTAAGGTATTAATGATGAGGAAATTGGACGGGGAACTCTTTTGTACTATCATTATGGTTTTCCCATAAACCTAAATGTCTCTAAAAGATTCTTTTCTAATGCAATTAAGGTAAAATTTTATTAATGTCACAATTTATATATCAGATTTATCACTAACAGAACAGAACATCAGTACATCTTCTGTGTTGAAAATAAAATATGAGGGTTGGTGATGTAGTTCAGCATGAGTGAGGCTTCAAATTCAACCTTCAGCCCAGCAAGAACAAACAGAACAAAGACAAGATCCACACCCATCTAAATATCAAAGCAAAATAGAATTAACACTTTGGTTTTCTCTAAGAAGCTTTTGTTTAAAAAAAAAAGTGGTGTTCAGTTTTTGAGAATACAAACTAGCAAAAAAAATTCTCCCATCTGTAAATAATGTCTTGCCAAATAATGTGCTTTGTATCAGATAAATGAATGTGAAACTCTAGCATACATTTGTGATGTGACAATTAGGTATGTAATTATTTGGCAGGATACATTTTCATGTCTGTAAGCAAAAAATTAAATATGCAATATAATTCCAGGGCAAACAGTTTTCAACATTGCTTATGAGTAGCCCTTCCTACTTCTCCACCCTTATAATTACTACAGATCATCAAAATTGAAGTTTGGCAAGTCGAAGACAGTAGCTGAAAACGTAAGAGCCCGGGGCCGACTCTGCAATACTTGGCAGAAGGACTGGGGGTGAGGGAGAAGAAAGCAATATTCTCCCAGAAGTCAGACTCAGGAAGAGTGCTGTATTCATTCAGGTGACCCAAAGTCTGGAGTGTCAGATAACATAGGTCAACTTATTCCAAAGAATCAAAGATCACCACCAGAGTCCTCAGAAAAGAACTCCGCATCCTGCTTACATCTGTCTTTTTGGCTTCTCTTTGCTTCGCACGGCTTTTATCACCACCTGGGGGGCAAGCCAAACAGGCAAGGGCGCCTTTCCCACCACTAAGTCATTCATAAATTATGTGTTTTCTGAGTCAAGAAGACGCTTATGATTTCAAATGATTGCTTGGCTTTTTCCCCAATAAAATTCAGTCATTTATTATATATTTCTTCTTCATCTCAAATACGATTTTAAAATATAAACTGATTTTTGTAATCCATGAACATCGTCTTTTTGTTTTATCTTCTTGTCTCTTCTTATATGTCAACCTGTCAGAAAACTTTTGTACTTACTTTGAGCATATTTCAACTTAAAAAAAAAAGAAGGTTGAAGTTGTAAATGCACAACACTTAGTTCTTTAATTAGTAGGCAAGGTATTTGCCAAGTGCACACTATTGTGCCTTTAGGTTGTATGTCCTACACTAGCAGAGCACACCAGACAAACTTTTCTTTCTAAAATGATTTCAAAACAATTTCATTTCAAATGATACAAAAAAGCCCAAAATATTGTTTAGGAAACAAAATTTTTTAGTTTAATTGTTACATAGATACTATTTATACCTGGTAATTATTTTGAACAAGTCGTAAGTACAAATAAATATGAATGAAAATGAGAAATAGTGTTTTATTATGTATATATGTGTATACATATGTATATGTGTATACAAATACATATTCTATATTTTCTTTCTCCATTCATCCACTTGCTCACTGGTATACACTTGTACGGCTTCCATTTCTGGGCTATAATGAATACTGCTGGAGGTAGCATAGATTAGCATCTCTCTGAGGTGGCACCTTCAGTTCCTCTGGATGTACACTGATAAGTGGGATTACTAGTTTATATAGTCATTCTTTTTAGGAATTCAAAGGTTCCTTGGCTCAAAAGGAGATTATTGTTAAGCTAAATTATTTCAGCCAAATTCTTAGCACATGCTTCGTCAGTACTGTACACTCTGCTCATTCCAAAGCCCCAAAGGTAAGGGTGGAATTTGCGACTAAGTGCTTAGGGAGTTTTATATAATCTGTTAGAACACTTTTATATATTAGAACTAACAATACTATGCCTGGGCTTCTGGTTTGTATGTCTTTTTAAACTTTCATTCTTACTGATTTATGTTATATTTTGCAAAATATTGATATATAAGCTTAGCATTTTCAAAAAATATTTTAAATGGGTACTTCACAGAAGCCTACCACTGTCTTTCCTATTTCTCAGCAAAGAAATTAAACTTGCAGTGGTAAAGTAATTGCTCAGTTTTCAACCCCAAAATTCCTGTTGTCAGTGCCCATTCCTGACATCCTTTCTCTATTTCCAGTAACACTGTTGTCATGGACACTGAGTCCTGCATTTCATTGCATGGCACGTTTTGTCTTCTAGGATCATCAAGGAAATTATGAGTTGTACCCAAACACCATTTTCCTTTATAGGCAAATTATGAACTCGCTGTCCGTGGTTTCTTTTATGCACTTTCCTTATTCTCCTGCACATTCTTAATCTCTTGTATCTACACAATAATAAGTAATGTTTGCTTTCTTTCCATTATGTATAAATGTAAAGCCTACTGCTGCCTGACTTCACCACTACGCAGATCTTTTGCACATGGTTTGATATAAGATATGGAGGTTTGCCTCTCTTTTTTTAGCTTTTTATTTTGAAGTAGCTTTAAATTCATTATAATTAAACACTCAAAAATGTTTACAAGAAAATAATTACAAACTGACCACAAAAAAAGCTTCCACCCCTTTGAAATGGAGTATTTCTCTGCAATGTTCTCTAATGGTAATGTGATAAAATCAGAAATAAGTAGACAGACTCTCAGTTTTCTCAGATAACTAAAATTCTAGTTATGTTTTCCTGGGAACCCTGTTTAAAGGGTAGTATGCAGGTATAAATGCATTCATTGAGCCAGATAAAGATTGAAAACAACCTGCTTGTCCTTCACATGAAAAATGTCTGTTATGTAATAGAAGAAATTCAATGTGTGTTAAGCAGCATCATCAAGGATAAAGCTAACGCAATTCAGGAGAAAGAAGAGGGCAGGAGAGAGGATGAGAAAATCAGGAGGGCTTCTTTATTATAGAAGATGGGTGTGGTTTGTTATAAGATATAGTGAGATATCTTCAAGGCTAAGAGTAGACAGTGATCAAAGGGACCATTGTGGAAATCTACATTTTTTAGGTTTTATTTTTAAGTGTGTGTGTGTGTGTGTGTGTGTGTGTGTGTGTGTGTGTGTCTGTGTCTGTGTGTCTGTGTGTCCGTGTGTCTGTGTCTGTGTGTCTGTGTGTCTGTGCGTGTGGGCATGTGCATCTGAGTGTAGGTGCCCACGGTGGTCAGTGACATTGGATCCCCTGAAGCAATGGTTGTAAGCCACCCTGTGTGGTTGCTGGGACCAAGCTTGGGGTTTTCAGATCCAGACCTGAATACTCTACAAGGACACGAAATATGTATAACTACTGAGTCATTTCTCCAAACCCAACCAACCTACATAAAAGCGGTTTTATGCTTTATCTTCTTCATACATACATATTGTTTCTATTTGACCTAGATTCATTGTACATGGGCCTGAATTTCATAAAAAAGTTTTATGCAAGTATACAATGTAATTTGATGGTATTTCTTCCCCCCTCCTTCCCTTCGTTGCTGTTCCCAGGCCTGCTACATTCTTTTATTCACCTAGACAGGCTCACTTATACTTCCATGTTGTGGATACCTATATAATTTTGTGTGTCAATACAAAATCTAGAACCCACAAATGAGAAAAGACATGTATCTACCTGAGACTGACTTTCTTCCCTTTACATAATTATCTCTAGTTTTACACACTTTCCTGTAAACATTATCATTTCATTCTTATTTATGGCTGAAAATTATCCCATGGTTCATATTACTACATTTGCTTTGCATCTGTTTGCAGGGAGAAGAGGAAGCCCTGAGAGAGTGTGCATTGTTGACTGAGACACAGCCATGTCAAAGAACCCAGAGCCTGAGGCCACAGAGGAATGGAAAAGCCTCCCCACTGGGAGGCTCAGAGGCATAGAAAAGGCTTTCCCTGGTCCATCTTCGGATGCTAACAGTGTGTGCAGAAAATGTCTACCATGACTGTTTACCCAGATCTTTTGGAATGCTTAGGTTTCTCCATCAGAGAGCCCAATACAATCTATCCCAGATCTACTTCTCTCTCTCTCTCTCTCTCTCTCTCTCTCTCTCTCTCTCTCTCTCTCTCTCTCTCTCTCTCGCTCTCTCTCTCTGTGTGTGTGTGTGTGTCTGTCTGTCTGTCTGTCTGTCTGTCTCTTTTTCTCATTCCTTCACTGGCTCAGTCAGATTCTAGTCCCCAGAGGCCATGCAGGGACTTACCACTAGTCCTCTGTGGATGGACACCTAGAATGCTTCTGTCTCGGTTATTGTAAATAGTGCTCCGGTAAAGATGGATGAGCAAGTGTCTCTGTGATGCTGACTTGGAGTCCTCTGGGCTCCAAGGATACCCAAGGATCCTAGGAGAGGGATATTTTATAAAATCATTAACCATATGGAGTTAACACTTCATCTTTCTGACACCATTTAATCTTGCTTCTCTCCCCCTGCCTCTCTCTTTTGGTTTTTCGGGACAGGGTTTCTCTGTGTAGGTTTGGAGCCTATCCTGGCACTCGCTCTGGAGACCAGGCTGGCCTCAAACTCACAGAGATCCGCCTGCCTCTGCCTCCTGAGTGCTGGGATTAAAGGCGTGCGCCTCCGATGCTGGGCTTAACCTTGCTTATCTCTTAAAAGCTGGTCTCTAAACACTCACATTGTGGATTAGGGCTCAATCCTATGAACTTGGAGAGTCTCCAGCAGAGGGATTTCTGCTGCTTTGCCTGTGGAATGCTTGCTTATTTGTAGCAGGAGTCAAAAGATGAGTGAAAGCCAGTGGTTTGGAGCACTATGCATCCTCTCCGAGTTGGGAGACACAGGAAGCCACTTGACGGGAGACTAAGGCAGGCAGAAATCAAAGAGCACGTGTCCCAAAGAAAAAGAAGTTTTCTCATGTAAATCAGTTGTTTTCCACTCCAGTTCCTGATATGGAAAATTAGCATTTTAAGTCTCTATTGTCATCATAGATTTATAACATATTTGCTAAAAGCCATCAGCAATATTAATAATCATGAGACGCCAATAATCATTGTTCCTGAGTCAAAATTTTTTCTTTAACAATATTACTTTTCTAATTTAACTTTTGTTTTCCCTTGAGAAACAAGTGTGCTGTTTCTCATTTGCCTGGTTTTATTATAAGTGCCAGGTTTATTTAGCCAAGTGCTCCAATGGATTTATCTAAGATCTATGAAGATGGTTTCAAAATAGGCAAACAGGTGATGTACTGTTTTCATTCTTTTTTTTTTTTCTTTGAAGTTCCTCTTCACATAGCCCTCTGAACTACTTTGTTTTGTTTTCCTGGTAATACCAGGCCAATTAATCTGATGATTGAGGCAGTTAATCAACAGACAGGTAGTACATACAGCGTGAACACACTGGACAGAGTGACAGTCCACTTTCTAGGTGAGACAGGCCAGAATGGTACAGGAGTTCAACACATTACTCAGAAAATAAGCAATTAAAAACTTAATTGTTTATTTCTGGAAATAATATTCACCACTTACTCCTAGGGACAGTACATCTGCCTGAGTTCTCTTGTCATGTGGGTCATACTAGAAACACTGTCTCGCTGAAACTCAGGTATGTGGGAAAATGTGTGGAATATGTGTACACTCCTCCCAATTTGCTGTAAACTTAAAAATGCTTTGAAAAAATGGTTTCAAAAAATTATCCTTGAACATAGAATAAAGGAATACTTTTAAAAGACTGACTAAAAACTTGAACAAAAAAAAACTAAATGTAAAAGTCGGGCCCTGATGACACAAGCCTTTGATCCCAGCACTTAGAAGGCAGAGGCAGGTGGATCTCTGAGTTTGAGGCCCCCCTAGTCTATAGAGTGAGTTCCAGGACAGCCACAGCTACACAGGGAAACTCTGTCTCAAAAAAATATAAATAAATATTTAAATATAGTATACAGTAATAATTTCCTTAATTTCCTGATTTTTGAGGGACACATCCCCAAAATAAATAACATATTTTCAGTGTAGCCAAACTACTTATAAATTGTCACAGGCAAATTTGGGCATAGGCTTGATGTAGATATCAATCTCTGCTTTCACAGATCGCAGGTTTTGCTTGATGTCATGCTCATGAGATGTTGCATATAACTCTCATTTGTTCATTGTAATTGTATATGGCATAATACAATAACTTGAAATTCTGTTTTTGAAGATTTTGTATTTGTGTGTAACTATATATGTATGCATGGGTGTGTGTGTGTGTGTGTGTGTGTGTGTGTGTGTGTGTGTGTGTGTGTGTGTGTGTGCAAAGAGGCCAGAAGCGGGCCTCAGTTACCCTCCTCTATCATTTAATCATGTATTCTTTTGAGGCAAGGTCTCTTTCTGAAGCTGGAGCTCGTGTTTTGTCACAAAGCTGGAAGCCAGAAAGTCCCAGTGATTCTCCCATATCTGCTCCTCTCAGAGCTGGGGATACAGGCATGCACCAAATGCTCGACTCATTACATGGATGCTGCCATCTGAACTCTACGCCTTTATGATTGTTAACCACTGAGCCATTTCTCCACCCCCTCATAATCTCATTTTTTCCTAATCTATTTAATGAGTGGTTTTATGTGGTTTTTTTCATTTCCCCCATTACATCAACACTACTGTAAACATTCCTGTCCATGTGTTTCTGAGGTCTACACAAAAATGGTATGTGTATAAAAACATGGTGAAACTCATCCATTTTATGCTAACTAAATTTTTTAATTAAATTGAAAAATCTGTGAAGTAAGACTTATTTTCTCAATGTGAGCAGTTAGAAAATTAAAAATATGCAGGCGACAATATGGGGGCCTTTAGAGCAGAACCATCTCTGATTGACTCAGAGAGCAATGCTCTCTACACTGCTGCTCTCCAAATTACAGCACAAGGAGGACTCCCCTGAGAGTGACTTCAGGTGTGAAATAAGACTACCAGTGGTCACAGAACAACATAGCCAGGTACTGCTACCAGCAGCCTGAGGAGCCCTTTTACCCCTCAGGCAAAACCACATCCTGAACTATATGCAAAAAAGAACTTTACTACTAGGCAAGTGTTCCAAAATTGATGAAGTTTATTAAGTATTTAGACATATAATATATATATATATATATATATATATATATATATATATATCACCTCTCCCTAAGACATGGTTTTTCCCTGCAAGTTAAACTGTTAGACCAACTCCTTTAGGAGTTGTGCCCATCTAACTTGGGCACTGAAGCTACACTTTCTTCATGCAATAAGGAGAAAGTGTTCCATCTGTAACACTTATGCAACTGGTAGACTTCACTCTCTGAACTATCCTCTTGGAATTCTTTTTAACAGGTACATTTTTTTCCCAAATGAGAGAGAATTCTCATTTCTCTCTCTTTTTATTAGTATAAGTACACTCTCCTATGTCTTCCTTAGTCACTCTTAATAGTCTATTAAAAATCATTCATTTATAAGATTTTGTGTTTTTGATAAAACATATATCAGATTCTCTCACACTTTTAATATCTTACCATATCTGAGGATGCACCATATTTCCTCATTTTTTTTGTTTTTGTTTTTGTTGTTGTTTTTTTTAATGAGACTAACTTTCCATTTTTTTATTATTATTATTAATTCAAGTTGAGGAACAGGCTTGTTTCACATGTAAGTCCCCTCTCTCCCTCTCCCTCCCCTCACCCCCATCCCTCCTCTCCCACCTCCAACCTACCCTCCACCCCATCCACCCACCACTCCCCAGGCAGGGTAGGGCCCCCAACAGGGGCTCTGCAAAGTCCACCAAATCTTCCTGTGATGGGCCTAGGCCCCTCCCCATGTGTCCAGAGACAGAGGGCATCCCTTCACGTGGGATGGGCTCTCAAAGTCCCCCCCACACACCAGGGCAAAACACCAGTCCACCTCCAGAGGCTCCCCGGAGTGCAGGGGCCTCCCCATTGGCATCCATGTTCAGGGGGCTGGATCAGTCTTGTACTGGCCTCCCAAATAGCATCTGGGGTCGATGTGCTCTCCCTTGTTCAGGCCAACTGTTTCTATGGGTTTCTCCAACCTGGTACAGACCCCTTCGATCTTCATTCCTCCCTCTCTTCAACTAGGTTCCAGATTTCAGCTCAGTGTATTTCTGTGGATGTCTGTCTCTGTTCCATCAGCCACTGGATGAGGGCTCTAGGATGGCATAAAGAGTAGTCATCAATCTCATTCTAGGGGAAGGGCTTCTAGGCCATCCTCTCCTCCACTGCCCGGACTGTCAGATCGTGTCATCCTTGTAGGTCTCTGGAGATCTCACTAGTTCCAGATCTCTTCTCGGACCTATAGTGGCTCCCTCTGATATGGTATCTCTCATCCTGCTCTCTCTCCTCTATTCTTCCCCCTACTCAATATCTCTGCTCCTCCATTTCCTCTCCTCTACTCTTCTTCTTGTGCTCTTATTGTGGCAGCACCCTCTCCCCTACCCTCATGCTCTCAATTAGCTCGGGAGTTCATGCCACTTCCCATTCCTGGGGTCCATTTATCCCTTAGAGTCCTTCATGTTTCCTAGTTTCTTTGGTGAAGAGGATTATAGGCTGGTAAACCTTTGCTCTATGTCTAAAATTCATATATGAGTGAGTACATACCATGTTTGTCTTTTTGTAATTCATATTTCCTCATTTTTGTTGGGTCTTTTGCCCACTTATTTCTTTGTATAGTTTACTAAACATTTTAATTGTTATATTGATTATTTCAAGGAACAAATCTTGGATGTTTTATTCTTAACACATATATTACATTTAGTTTACTTTTATATGGCAAATGCACGATTTCTACTTTTTCTACTCCCCTTTACTTACATTTGTTTTCCTTTTACCAAGTTCTTGAGATAAATTCTTTGTCCATTTATTTTCAATCTTCTATCTCCTATTTGATGCATCTAGATCCATAAAGTTTCTTAAGTACGGTGTTGGCTATATCCCACAAGCTTAATACATGAGCCACTTTCTCTTTTCATTTCTAAATTATTTATAGCTGAAACTTTATTCCATCTTCAGAGTGTTTTAAGATTTTGAAAAGAACTACATTTTGTTATTGCTAGTATCATTTGCATTGTGTAAAAAATATATCCATTATCATCTCAAGTTTGGAAAAAAATTATTTTACTTTAATTTGTTTTATAATACATGGCAAATTTATGTGATGTTCTATGTATTTTGGAATCATTGTGTATGTTGTCATCATTTAAGTATCTAATATATCAGTCACAATAATTATTATTTGAATATTGTACTTTCTTGTTTTAGAGTTTCATAATCTATTGAGTTCTTGAAGGCATCCCTTTTTGGTCCTAACATTTTACTTTCTTCAATAAAATATAAGTAGTGTCAGAATTGCTTGTTCACTCTGAGTCCCAGGTTCTTCTTGTTGATTACCCAGAATATATATATATATATATATATATATATATATATATATATATCAATTCTATGTTGCCTGTTCTGGGAAAATTCAGTTATAGTGTGTGAGAACTGTCCACAAAATACCACAAAGCTGAAGAAAAAGGGAAGTAGATACCAGATGGGGCATGATGCTATCTACTGAGAACTCACTGAAAAAGATCTATCAGCGTTGTCAACAACCTTTATTTGAAAATTCATGACTTGGGTCTGAGGAGGAGGCTTCTGTTGCGGTCAGGATACAAGTGACTGTTATCCAGGCGAGAATATAGCCTGTTCATCTCACACTGACGTTGAAGACACTGGGCACTCTACTGGAGCTGATGGCACTGTGGTCCAGTTGTAAAGCTCCATGGAATGTTGAGAAAGTGTTGGGGAAGCAAGCCAGTACTTAGGGCCAGTCAAGGCCATTACATTACCCCAGTAGAGAAGGCTCTTTCAGCACCTTAAACTTCTGTGTGTTTGGAGATATACGGGCTGTACCTCTACAGCCAATGGACTGACTCATCCAAGCAAGACCTGATGGGGGATGTCTTTGTATATATATGTTTCTCTTATTGGTTGATAAATAAAACACTGATTGGCCAGTAGCCAGGCAGGAAGTATAGGTGGGGCTACCAGATGAGGTGAATGTTGGGAAGAGGATGCAGAGAGAAGCAGCCAGAGAGATAATATGTAGGCAGTTGGGAAGATAGGACACCGGGTATTCTCTGGTAAGATAAGGCCATGTAGAAATACACAGATTAGTAGTTATGAGTTAATAATTAAGAGAGAGCAAGCCAGTAAGTAGCCTAAGCCATTGACCAAACAGTTTCTAATTAATATAAGCCTCTGTGTGTTTATTTGGGGCTGAAGCTGCTGTGGGACCAGATGGGATAGAGACACCATTCTACAAACACCATTCCAGACTAAGCAGTTCCTTAATGTCAAAGACTTTATCTCTATCATCATAGTCACCAGAGCCCAGAGTTCTAAGGCCGTGCTGAGTGAAGTTAAAGACTTCCTAGAATTCAATGAGAATGAAGAGACAACACACCCACACTTATGGGATACTTTGAAAGCAGTGCTAAGAGGAAAGTTCATATCACTAAATGCCCACATGAGGAAACTAGAGAATAGTCACACTAGAAAATTGACAGCACAACTGAAAGATCTACAACAAAAAGAAGCAAACTCACCCCGAAGGAGTAGATGCCAGGACATAATCAAATTGAGGGCTGAAATCAATAAAGTAGACTAGGAAAACAATACAAAGAACCAATGTAACAAAGAGTTAATTCTTTGAGAAAATCAACAAGATACACAAACCTTTATCCAAACTTACCAAACAGCAGAGAGTGAACATATAAATTAACAAAATCAGAAATGAAAAGGGGGACATAACAAGGGACAGAAATCCAGAGAATCTTCAGGTCATTCTTTGAAAACCTGTACTCCTCAAAATTCAAAAATCTAAAGGAAATGGACAATTTTCTGGATATATATATATATATATATATATATATATATATATCACTTACCAAAATTAAATCAAGAACAGATAAGCAATTTAAATAGACCTATAAGCCCTAATGAAATAGAAGAAGCATCAAAAGTCTCCTGACCAAAAAAAGCCCAGGGCCAGATGGCTTCAGTGCAAAATTCTACCAGAAATTCAAAGAACAGCTAATACCAATTCTCCTCAAAGTATTCCACACAATAGAAGCAGAAGGGTCATTGCCAAACTCTTTTTTAGGAGGCTCCAATTACCTTGATACCCAAGCCACACAAAGACACAACTAAGAAAGAGAGCTACAGACCAATATCCCTCATAAACATTGATGCAAAAATAATCAATAAAATACTGGCAAATTGAATTCAAGGTCACATCAGAAGAGTCATCCACCATGATCAAGTAGGCTTCATCCCAGGGATGCAGGGATGGTTCAACATATGAAAATCCATCAATTTAATCCACCATATAAACAAACTGAGAAATAAAAATCACATGATCATCTCACTAGGTGCTGAAAAAGCCTTTGACAAAATCTAACACTCCTTCATGATAAAAGTCGTGGAGAGATCGGGGATAACAGGAACATACCTCAACATAATAAAAGCAATATACAGCAAACCAACAGCCAACATCAAAATAAATGGAGAGAAACTCAACTGGATTCCTCTAAAATCAGGAACAAGAAAAAGTTGTCCACTCTCTCCATGCCTCTTCAATATTGTGCTTGAAGTTCTAGCTGGAGCAATAAGACAACAAAAGGAGATCAAGGGCATACAAATTGGAAAGGCAGAAGTCAAACTTTCACTATTTGCAGATGATATGATAGTTTATATAAGCAACCCGGGAAAAAATCTACCAGGAACTCCTACAGCTGATAAACACCTTCAGCTAAGTGGCAGGATACAAGATTAACTCAGAAAAATCAGTAGCCCTAATATATACAGAAGATAAATGGGCTGAGAAAGAAATCAGAAGAACATCACCCTTTACAATTGCCACAAACAACATAAAATACCTTGGGATGATGCTAATCAAACAAGACCTGTATGGCAAGAACTTTGAGTCTTTTAAGAAAGAAATTAAAGAAGATACCAGAAAATGGAAAGATCTCCCATGCTCTTGGATAGGTAGGATCAACATAGTAAAAATGGCAATCTTGCCAAAAGCAATCTACAGATTCAGTGCAATCCCCATCAAAATCCCAGCACAATTCTTCACAAACCTTGAAAGAACAAATCTCAACTTTATATGGTAAAATAAAAGACACAGGATAGCCAAAAACAACCATGTACAATAAAGGAACTTTTCAAGGCATCACCATCCCTGACTTCAAGCTCTATTACAGAGCTATAGCTGAAAACATCTTGGTATTGGCACAAAAATAAACAGGTTGACCAATGGAATTGAATTGAAACCCCTGCTATTAACCCACACATCTAAGAACACCTGATTTTTGACGAAGAAGCTAAAATCATGGAAAAAAGAAAGCATATTCAACAAATGGTGCTACTATAACTGGCTGTTGTCATGTAGAAGACTGCAGATAGATCCGTATCTATCGACAAGCACAAAACTTAAGCCCAAATGGATCAAAGACCTCAACATAAATCCAGCCACACTGAACCTCTTATATGAGAAAGTAAAGATAAAGCACCCTCAAACAATTGGTACAGGAGACCACTTTCTGAAGATAACACAGGTAGCACAGACACTGATATTGACAATTGATAAATAGGACCTCCTGAAACTGAGAAGCTTCTGTAAGACAAAGGAGACAGTCAACAAGACAAATGGCAGCCCACAGAATGGGAAAAGATATTCACCAACCACACATCTGACAGAGGGATGATCTCCAAAATATACAAAGAACTCAAGAAGCTAGTCACCAAGACACCAAATAATCCAATTAAAAAGTGGGGTATAGAACTAAATAGAGAATTCTCGATGGATGAATCTAAAATGGCTGAAAGACACATAAGAACGTGCTCGACATCCTTAGCCATCGGGGAAATGCAAATCAAAACAACTCTGAGATACCATCTTACTCCTGTCAAAATGGCTAAAATCAAAAACACAAAGGACAGTTTATGCTGGAGAAGACATGGAGAAAGGGGAACTCTCCTCCACTGCTGGTGGGATTGCCAACTCGTACAACCACTTTGGAAATCAGTATGGCGGTTCCTCAGGAAAACTGGAAACAGTCTAACACAAGATCCAGCAATTCCACTCTTAGGCATATATCCAAAGAATGCACATGCATACAACAAGGACATCTGTTCAACTATGTTCATAGCAGCATTATTTGTAATAGCCAGAACCTGGAAGCAACATAGATGCCCCTAAACTGAAGAATGGATGGAGAAAATATGTTACATTTACACAATGGAGTACTACTCAGCAGAAAGGGGAAAAAAATGGAATCTTGAAATTTGCAGGCAAATGGATGGAACTAGAAGAAACCATCCTGAGTGAGGTAACCCAGCCACAAAAAGACAAAAATGGTATGAACTCACTCATATACAGATTTTAGACATAAAGCAAAGGATTACCAGCCTACAATCTACACCACCCGAGAAGCTAGGAAACAAGGAGGACCCTAAGAGAGACATACATGGTCCTCCAGAGAAGGGTTAAGGGACATGATCTCCTGAGCAAATTGGGAGCATGGGGGAAGGGAGAAGGAGTTAGAAGAAAGAGAAGGGGAGAAGAGGGGGGTAGAGGAAGACATGAGACAGCAGGAAGATTGAGTCAGGGGAAAATAAAGGAAAGAGATACCATGATAGAGGGAGCCTTTATAGGTTTAAAGAGAAATCTAGCACTAGATAATTATCCAGAGACCTACAAGGTTGACCCCAACTAACAATCTTTGCAATAGTCGAGAGGCCACCTTAAATGCCCTTCCCGATGAGACTGATGACTACCTTATATGCCATCCTAGAATCTTTATCCAGTAGCTGATGGAAGCAGAAGCAGTCACCCACAGCTAAACACTGAGCTGAACTCTGGAATCCAGTTGCAGAGAGGGAGGAGTGATAAGCAAAGGGGTCAAGACCAGGCTGGAGAAACCCACAGAAACATCTAGAGTTCTGAACAAGGAGAAGCTCATGGAGCCTAGACTGATTGCTGGGAAACCAACATAGACTGTTCCAGACCTCCTGAACATGGATGTCAGTTTGGAGGACTGGTTAATTTGTGGGCCCTCTGGTAGTGGATCAGTATTTATCCCTAGTACACAAATGGACTTTGGGAGCCCATTCCACACAGAAGGATACTCTCTCAGTCTAAACACAGAGGGGAGGGTCTAGGCCCTGCTCCAAATGATATGACAGACTTTGAAGATCCGCCTTAGAAGGCTTCACCCTCCCTGGGGAGCAGAAAGGGGATGGGGAGAGGTGGGGGACAGAGGAGGAGGGGAGGGAGAGGGAATTGGGATTGATATGTAAAACAAGGTTGTTTCTAATTTAAATTAAAAGCAAATTTTACTTCACAAAAAAAAAAGAGCCTGGTTTCATTTCTAAACCAGATGTATTTTACAGGGACAGAGGACCTATCTTGTAGGGGAACCTGTAGCCAGGCATAGTCAGGGTGACGTAGAGTAAGAGGTTCAGGGCTGCGTTTCACTTTTGCTATGCTCCCTGTCCCCATTGTTGTCACTTAGGATAGTGTATATACCTAGTTAGGGATAGCTTCCTATTGTTTATGGTTGGGATTGGAAGGAGGTGTTCAGGCTTAGACACCTCTTTCAGATGACTTTAGGATTTAGTTAAAATAGATAGTTAGGATGTGACATAAGCAGATTGTTGTATCTTCTTATATTTCACCTTTATGATTGTTCATTTTGGATACTTTACAGTGTTAAGTTTTAATCCTCTTTTAGACTAAAAGGGGAATTGTAGGGGAACCTGTAGCCACGCCTGCTTAGTGGCGTGGTCAGGGTGATGTAGAGTAAGAGGTTCAGGGCTGCATTTCACTTTAGTTTCCCTTTCAGCTTGCTGTACAGACTGCTGCCATGGCGGCTGGCTAGGTCACTCTGTAAGTAAGGCTTTTCCCTGTTAAATACCCTTATATTTCTTGGCTCCGTATTGGTAATTTCCCACTATACTATCTAATTTTTTTTAATATCTGAACTATGAAAGCTGACCTTATCAAAATAGAAACAAATATTCCATTATGATTACATAACTGTGTATGTGGGACCATGGAAAAAGCTCCTAGTGTCCATGTCTTTCAGAGGTTTGGAGCTTGAAATGCCCCAATCTAAGTGTGGCTGACATGTGTTGTTTATCCAGGTAGATCAGGAAGTGACTGAGTTGGTATTTACTGTTGGTATTTACTGAATGTAAAGAAGTGTTCGTAGCAGATCTGCCTGGTTTTCTTGGCCTCCTCTTCTGCTTTTCTTGTCTTCTGATCTCACACCTAAAATGCAGATTCTTTTCCCAACACAAGTATTAAAGAGGAGCATCCCACTTTGCTTTTTGTTTTGTTTTTCAATCTTTGCTTTCCAAAAGCTAAAAGCAGCTTTCTCATCCACACAGCCCAGACGTCCTTTCAGGGTCTAGGACAAACTGATGCAAACAAAGCCTTATGGATATGCACTTTGGAAGTGCTCCAAGCTTTCCCAATGTCCAACCCACACAGGTCCAGGGATGTGTGTGTCCTATCCATAAGGATGTTGGACTTTGCATAAGGCGTGTCTTCAGAAGCAAAGCTTACTCTACTCTGGAAAGCGTATGTAGGCACCTCTGCTTCACCCGCTGTAGTCTTATCTTCATTATCGGTGCGAAAGCCCACAGAGCAACGTTTTCTCAATAATGTTGACCATGTAGGGCCTCAAAAGGGTGTCAGTGACCCTGAGAGGTTCACAGATCATGCCCTACCTACAACTAAGGGACTTCTAGAATGCAATCTAGGCACATCTAGAACGCCATCCAGGCAGGCTGGGAATCGTCACTGTGATGAACAGGACACCTGAGTGAGGATCACTGTCCTTGATTCTGTGTTTCCTTCCTCAGTAGTCCATGAAAAATGTGTATTCAGGAGAGCTCTTCCTCTCAAAGGGAGGATGTCTCTGAGAGTTCCCCACAGGGTTTGAGGCTACTGTCTAGGAAAGACAGGATGCATCCACAGTGGTTCGATCTCAGAAACAAAGAAAAAGCAAAACAAAACCATGGAACCAAAAGCAAAAGAACCATGGAACACTGCAGTTTGTGCTCAGTTATCAGCCCTACAGAAATTCTTAGAACCTAAAACAACAACAACAATTTAAAGAACTTAAAACTCAATGTAACAAATTTGGAGGTGGGTAAGAAAAAGAAGAAAAAAAATTTAATACAACTATTTCACTTTCAGCAAAAAAAAAGGGAAGAAAATATTAGGCCTTTGCTTTCTAAATTTAAGTGTATATTTGGGGGTCTAAGTTACTTCAGGAAACAATTTCTCTATTAATATGTATGAAAAGAAATTTATAGCAGCTATCATGAAATACAAAGCAACCAGGAATAAATTCATTTAATAAAAGAAATTGAGTGTGCTGTATATATCCCTAGATGTTCCATTTAAAATATTTCACCAACTTAATCTAGTTACCTAGTAGTAAGGCAATTACACACTGAAGATTTAGAGTCGATACAGATTTAGGGTTCAGTTGTGATCTTGGAGGCTTCTCACAAAACACTTCTTACGGGAAAGCAAGCCCCTTGGCAACCTTTGCATCATTGTGTTCAATTAAGTGACAATTTATTCTGTTTTTGTTTGTAATGGGGCTCGTCATTTACTGTCATTACTGGTCCACCAGAGAGTATTCTCTTTGCTTTTCTCTTCAGAATAAATCTGAGCCATCGAGAGTTTACTCTTCTCAGCAGTGAGAAAGCTTGTGACTAATGGGAAGCCAGCTCCATCTAGCTGTCCATCTTGTGCTATTCCTCTGGCCACATCCACCAGAGGAATATCTTGTGTCATCAAAGTCCAGCTTTTCTAAATTAGTCCCTTGCCAAATGCAGAGGTCTGTGACTTCGTGTCTGAAAACTTTCAAAGGGGTTGGTGCTCATTCACTTATTTCTGTTGTATTTTCCCCTTTTGTTCCTCCAACATGAAGCTGGTTATTCTAAGGAAAGAGCCTAACATTTTAGGCAGGTTAACAGGTAACCTGATTAAGTGTTGAAATCGTATTATATGTGAGATTGTTTATTGTGTGCATGTGGGTCTTTATCAAAAAAATGCTAAGCAGGTCTCCTGAGACTTCCAAAGAAGTGCTCTCCAGTCTCTCTTGCTGAAATCAATCTAAAAATATTTAGCATGTGGAAATGGTGTGTAGCCACATGCATCTTTATTAGACTGTGCCAATATTAAAGAGATTTACAGAAAAAAAACAATGCTTGTTGCACACATTTCCTACATTGTTGTTATTAAATTATTCTTAAATTTGTAAAATTACTAAGCTCTCTAATCCATGCTTCTGAGCGAGTTAGGAATTGCACTGTCACCACAGTTTTATCACTAAAGAGATATGCTAACATCTTTATAAATTCACTAAAATCACCATTTCACTTCAAAGAGCTCTACATACATTTCAAAACATGTGGTTTTTAACACATTTTCAGTGCATTTCCATCAATATTTCATTTTGCTATCACCCAGCTTTGCCTCTCATCACAAACAGTAAAGCAGCGGGCCAGTCAGGCAGTTAAACATAGCTTGGGTTGGGGAAGCACATTACGCTATGTTCTTCATTCAAATAGTAAAATATGCTCTGAGGGACAAAGGACTATCTGTAAACACAAATATGGTTTTATAAACCCTTCAGACTCTAAAAAACAGGGTACATACATCAGATGTGATTTCTCAGATTGTGCCATGTCCTATCTGGCTCACAATCCTGCATTTGTACTGGTAGCAATCATACCCATGAAACATAAAAACGTCATGTGTGGAGATCTCCTGAAGCTCCCTGTCTGTACAGGTTGGGCACTGGCCATGATGCACTCATTCATCCATCCACTCAATACAATTTTGCAAATCTACTGCAAACACATAGTTCTACAGTGAGCTATGTCCTTAGACCCTTAAGAGAAAACATGTCCTCAGATTTCCCACCCACAAGCATTATAGAGACAATGTAAAGAATGATAAATTGGCTTTACTTTTCTAAATATAATCAATTCTCTTTGTGGTTAAAGCACATGCCTTTTCTTAAAAGCCATTGACATCCACCAATACTACAGCATGATTTTGATCATCAGGAAAACTGGCAGAAAGAGGTGCACTGAAGAAAGAGTCAGGGCTTCTAGCAATCAGAAGTGAGAAGCAGCACCATACAACATGAAGGACAACGAGGAGCTTGGAGTGAGCACTCAACAACTGCAGAGAGCTCGTACCAGGAGTCGGGTGAGGCACGTCTGCTGGCTCCCAGCACCACCACCACTAGTGTGTAGCCATGAGCAACACGCAGTTGCTAACTTTCTTTTGCTTCACAGGCAAACTGAAAATGGTAAAAAGAAAACCACTAAAATATATAAATTCTGTAAGCTTGAGGTCTTGACAGTCTCAAACTTGCCTAGGACAAGGATATGCCCCAACTTAGCTCCAAAACCAAATCATATTTTGGTCAAACACACAAAAGGAAAGCTTTCTAGGCCATTCTGGCTGCAGGATACATTCACCAAATACACACCAGATATCCCCCAATTGATCTGAATCTCTGGCCTGCTTGTCAATCTCTGGTCAAACTTGTTCAAGATGGGCAGGATGCCCCCAAACTCATGCTTCTCTTCCTTCTTTTCTAATAACATACTTTATGTTGATAAATGCAGAATGACTAGCCAAACCTCCATGTTTGAAACCCTTTTGGCTCATCTGTTTCACAAGCTCCCAAAACTGGCCAGCACCACTCTCCACAGAGACACGTATCATAAAGCAGAAACTAATCTTCACTTATATTTGTGAAGTGAGCATTTTCAAGACACGTATGACTGTCAACTTTTGTCTGTAAGTTAAATCACTTTGCTTTTAATTCGCTGTAATCCTTTACTAATCCATAAATAAAGCCTCGTTAATCATCTCTAAAATTTTCTTTTATTTATTTGTTATAATTCCCTTCTATATTTGGGTGACTCTGAGGAGATAATTTATGGGTGATATTTACTTGATATTACAGAATGGCTTTAACCCTGCAATACCAAAAGGGACTCTGCTGCTCAAATACAATCACTAGTCCAGTAGGTTGGTGGAGCATGGTAAATCTAGGCTTCGTCTCTTCCTCTCATGCAGAACTAGATTTTCCTTAGACACTAAGGATCTGATGAGATGGCTCAGGATTTAAGGGCAGTGGCTGCTCTTCAGAAGACACGGTTCATTCCCAGCGCTCGCCGGTCAGCACACAACCACCTGTAACTCCAGCTGCAGGAGAATCCAGTGCCCTCTTCTGGTGTCTGTGGGCACTGTACGTGCATAGCGCACAGATAAACATTCAGGCAAAGATATAAAATCAAAGTGTTAAAGGTGGGTTGGGGTGGGTTGGGTAGGGAACATGGGGGGATGGGAAGGTGAGGAAACGTCGGGATGGATATGTAAATATGAGTAATTAAAAATAAATAAATAATAAAAAAGTCTAAGCAGGCATGGAGGACAGCTACAGCTCCACCCCAGGACATTTGTCCTGTGTAGGCAGAGATCAATAACCAGCTGCCCATTGCCATGAGACCCGGGAACTAGGAGGACAGCTACACAGCTACAGGTCGGCCCCAAGTAGGGCACCATTATGGTGAGTGAGTAAATGGTGGGGGTGGGGACAGAAAGGTTCCTGTGTTGGGGAGAAGGCAGACACGAAGTGTCAAGAGTCAAGGGCAGTGAGGAACCGGATGATATGGGTGGCCTGCTTGCTACCTGGGGCCAGGTTTGGGCTGTTGCCAAGAGCCATGTCTGGGTCTGTGGCCCTACTGCATTGATGTCCATGGTTCCTGTTACCATCAAAGACATTGTGGATAGGGCTGCACAGAGTTGGTTGGCCCCACCCCTCACTGACTTCAGTACTAAGGAGAACTGGCCCTGCTCCACACCAACTGTAGTACTGAGAAGAGCAGGCCCTGGACCTTGTCTGGGCAGCCCAATAGAGCTGACCCTATTGACAGAGGCTCAGTTGATCTGGTCCATGACCATACACGAGATATCTAGCCTCCTCATCTGCCATATAGTGGAATGGAAGAGGGAGACATGTCCTCCCCATTCCCCTGCCTCTCAACACCTATGGTGGGTGGTTGAGTTGGCCCTGAGGTCATGAGAGTGGGAGAGCTGATTCTGCCCCTCACTGGCTTCAGTGTTCAGGAGAACTAGTCCTGCTCCTTGCTGCCTGCTGCAGTGGGTGAGCTAGCCAGGGCAATGCTGGAGAGCTTGCTTGGTGGTGTCAATGATGGAAAGCTGGCAGGATAATCAACCCAGCAACCAGCCAGGCCCATAACCAGGGGTATGAGTTGGCCCACCCTAACATCTATCTACTTCACATTATGTATAAACTTCTGGGACATGTGAAGGGCCTGGACCTGTAGACACAGCAGGATCTCCATGACCCAAGGTAACATTAGGATATCCAAAAGGAGTCCCAATAGGGCCCATTACTGAGGGTGTAGCAGAAGCCAGAGACCAATGACTCATTGCAATGAACACTTACAGGTAAAGATACATGGACAAAGGGTATACTGTGTGACTCACTGTGTATATCCATGGCTACAGTTTCCATGCTGAGATTTTTCTTTCTCTTTTCTTCCTTTCTTTCTTTCTTTCTTTCTTTCTTTCTTCTTCTTTTTTGTATGTTATAGTTTGTTTTTGTTTTGTTGTATTGTGCTTTGGGGGGAGTTGTTTTGTTTTAAATTTTATTTTATTTGGGGGGGTTACAGGGGCAGTTGGTGGATATGAAGGGACAGGGAGATGAATAGGATCAGGACACATGATGCCAACTCCACAAAGAATCAATTTTAAAAAAGCCTAAGTTGGGCATGGTGGTACACACCTTCAATCTCAGCACTTGGAACACAGAGGCAAGTAGATTTCCTTGAGTTCAAGGCTAACCTGGTCTACATAGTGAGTTCTAGGACATATAGGACTGTATAGAGCAACCCTCTCTCAAAAAAATACTATTTTTTAAAGATTCTAAAGCAGATGGGAGACTATTTGAGAAAGAGGTCAGTGCGAGCATCAAGGGACAAAGAGTGATGGGTAAGTGAGCATAAACAAAGTGTGTTATCTACATTATGAAAATATAATAACCAAAGTGGCTGTTTTATGCAATTAATACACACTAATGAAAATAAATTCTCACACAGCACTCACCGTCTGAGAAGCACTGCTCTGTGTGACTTAGGAACATAAGTTTGTCATGAAGAAACTACCTTTTAGAAATATAATGTTGAAACTTCCATTATCCCCTTTGAAAGATAAGTAATATTAACAACAACAAAGTCTATCTTCAGTTGCTTTGTTGAATCGTGAACAGAACAGAAAGCAAATTAGCATCGATAGCATTGGCTTTCATTTAGATTAGAATTACCTCTTCTGGTACTTTTACATATTCATAGCATCGTAACAATTGATGGTTTTTAAATTTCTCCCAAAATCAATCCAGATTATGAAACTTGAATACTTAGTTGTCACCAATTTAATACCACTCGTGGGAATAAGGTGTCATTTTCATTACATTTCTATCTTATATTGATTTTTATCTCATGGTGAGACTCAGACTTGGAATGGTTCCAATCTCCTAGGGAGATTTCCTCAAAGACCTATTTACCCCAATCCCTCCAGTTTTCATCCCCTGTGGTTCTCATACTTCACACAAAGGCGATGCAATATACAGGGAACCAAAAGACAATATCAGTATCAGAGCTAACTGAAAATATATTTGGGAACAATGCAGGCATTCTGTAGCCCTGGAGCCAGGGTTCCTCTCACACTCTCAGAACTGAGGTGAGCCTCCCTGTCTAGTGCCTCTCAGGATCTACCTACTCCAAATGCCAAAGTGCTAAAGACAGCAAGGTAAAGATGCCAGACAAAAAAAACAGTGAGGACTCCAACTCATCCGGTTCCTAAGCTCCTTGAATTGAGCCTTAAGGAAATAGATCTGCATGGAAGAAGGAAGAGAGGAAGGGTTGGGAAGATCTCTGTGGTAGGGCACTTGCCTGCAGTGCATAATCCTGATTCAGTCCCTGGTACCATAAAGGAAGAGGGGAGTGAGGGAGGGAGGGAGGGAGTGAGTGAGTGAGAGGGAGGAGGGAGGGAGGGAGGGAGGGAGGGAGGGAACAGTCTCACTAGAGTCTTTAAAATCCCATCTTCTACTGTCTAGAAAACAGGCTGTAAACACAGCTGCCCACTCTCTCAAGTGGAACAGTCTGTGTCAAGGCCTAGCGCCTTTAGCTGTTATGTTTGAAAGCCAAAGAGGAATTTTAATTTAATAAGAATGAAGCACCTTAAAGATACAACATGATCCTCCATTTGAGAGACTGGATGATTTGATTAGCAATAAATAACAAAGAAAACAATAAGTAAGCACTGAGAACCTGAATATTAATTACCTGTGTTGTTCACTCTTAAAAAGGAAGGAAATTCTGACACACATTACAACGTTTGCACAAATCTCCAGGAATTACACTAATTGACATAAGCTATCCACAAAAGACAACTGCTGATGGTTTCTCAGCTATCGTTTCTATGAGTAGTTAGATTCATAGAAGCAGAACACAGATGGGCCATTGCCAGAAGTTGGAGATGGGAAAATGGGATGCTGTAGAGCAGGCACAGAAGTCCAGTTTTACAAGATGAAAGTTTCGGAGAGTGGGAACACGGCACTGTGAATACACTCAACATGACTGGAATGAAAAGATGGGTATGAGGAAGACATTATATTCATGTTATGTATTTTAGTACAATAAAAAATATAAAAACTACTGCTTTTTTAAACCAACCAGTAATAGCACCAATGATTTTCATTCATTTGACTTCCATATTAAAGGAAGTGAAAATGAAACATTTTGGACATAGCCCTAGTCAATGAGTACCTCAGATCAACTGATCAGCTTAAATTTTCACAAAAGCCACAAACAATTCTCAATAACAAACAATAGAGCATCCAGGTCAATATATAATATGCTTTAAGGTTAGTCGTGGTTGAGAACTGGGAGGAAAAATAACCCTCTGATACCAGAGACATTGCTTTTGGCCACTTCCTTAAAACTAGAGAGTTTTTACATTCATGCACATTTTTGTCAGATTTGGGGCTGAGATTATTTTTTTTCTTTTGTTTTGTTTTTCAAAAGTGCCTGGACCCCATTACTTTATACCTCTATTGTACTGAAATAAAAAAAACTGATTTGTTTGATTGTAAATACTTAGTAGTGAATAAGAAAATCAACATTTCTGCTGACAATTCTATCTATACTGTTTGACCCAGTGGAAATACACATCTATGAGATAGTAAACTTTGAAAGAATTGGTAATGGAAAGACTGACAGAATGTAAGTATAGTAAGTAGTACCATCCAAATACTTTAAGAACAAGCAATTGTGCTGTGTTGTCATATGATCATTTATAAATAACTAAATAGCAGAGGAACTAGGGGCCATAGCTCAGAATAAAGAGCATGCATGAGGCTCTGGGTTTGATCTCTAAAACTGAAAATAAATAAATAAATAATAAATAAATAAATAAATAAATAATAAATGATAAATAAATTAGTAGAAGTTGAAAAAGCATTTCTGTTCAAAGTTATTATGGTGTATACACTGCAGGCATTTTCAAAGAAGCAGCGGCATTTCTGTGTCATTGGACAGAGTCCACCCACATGGGAGCACCTGCAATGGCATTCAGGGTACCACTGTTACTCCTGGGACTATGATATCTGGAAACGACCTCTCACGTGAACCTCAGTGGCAACACCTTGAGTGTGTTTGGCCTCTCGTTTAAGGAGTGAGATGGCTAATACTGGCTGTCAGTTTGACAGGATCTGGAATCCCTAAGAGACAAGCAGGACTGAGATGGGAAGCCTGCAGCGATTGTGGAAAGCACCATTCCAATGGTGAGAACCCCAGACTGAAAAAGAAGGGGAGTTGTGAATCCAGCCCTAGCATTCTTCTCTCTCAGCTTCCTGACTGAAGGTGCCATGTGCCAGGCTACCTGAAGACCCATTAGCCATGACTTCCCACCACAATGGACCAGCCCCTTGCACTGTGAGGCGCAGTAAACCCTTCCTTCCCTCCTCGTGCTCCTTTCTCCAGGCTACTTTATCACAACACGAACAGTAACTCATGCAGGAAGCATTAACTGACTTTGTATTTTTGGAAAATTTTCTGCATGTCTATGAAAGAAACACACTCTTCCTATATCTGAGGATTGACCCTGATTAGATTGTTCCATAATCTCTTCTTCATGAATTCTTCTTTTCCCCCTTTCAAACATTTTAGCAAAGCATTCCCAAGTGCCAACTCTCAGTGCCTCCTCAGAGCTGATAGCTTGCTCTGGTCACAGGAAACTCCATAAAAGTGCACCAAAGACCTCTCCCCTGCCTATGTCCAGCCGAGCACAGGCTTCTTCAGGGAGGATCCAGCTCCACCCTGCAGAGTGAGACATCAGTTCCTCCAGCTGTGAGTTGAAAATCATCTTAAGCTGGACTGTGTCAGAAGAATTAGACAAATACTGTTTTCTGGGTGATGCTGTTCCTCTCTTGGCCAATCTCAGCCCTAGAATCTACTCCCTTGTCTGTCTTAACCACCTTTCCTGATGTTTCTTCCCCACTTTGGTTGACTCCACGACTACTGTAGGTTTAGCTCCCATCTAGTATCTAGGACCACAGCTCTCTAGAAATCAACTTGACTTTTCTCCATCAAACATATTATGTAATCTCTGACATTGGTTCCCATCAATTTTAGGACCTCTGATGCACCTTACTGTTCTCTAAACCCTAGTCCAAACTCCCACCAGCTCTTGCAATGTCCCTGTCTAGAACCTGAACTATTATCTCCTTCCCAAATCCCTCCCGTCCATGGTTCCCTGCATGACACAGTCTTTTCCATCTACCATTCATTCCACGAAGCCATAAATCCTTTCATGAATTCACGGGGGATTTGGGAAGTGAAGTACAAATAAATCTTCCATGCTCAGATTAGTAATTCAAGACCCAAAAGCTGCAAAAACAACACCAGATTAAAGCATTTTCTTTATCATTCAAATGAATTATCACAGCAAAATTATTAAAGTTATATCTAGAAGCAGACTCCAGGCTATTTCTTGCTTTTCCTGGGAAACTTTTTATGTGTAGTGACTTCGTATCATTCTGTCCCTTAAGGCGTTCTTCCTGAACCTGTGAACTCATCAAGATACAACCAATAGAAATGTCTACCTAGAAGACAACTTGGAAAGTAAAGGAAGATTTTGTACATGGAACCCAAGAAAGAAAAAAATATCTCAAGAAGGCAAAGCAGGGAGAAGAGGAGGAGGAGGAGGAAGTCAAGCTACTCCCTGTTAACATGTAATTTACTCCTGTTACTTATTTTTTGTTTTATTGGAATAGTGAAAAGCTACTGTGTGTCTACCATATTCTACATACTGGAGTTGTATCTCATCAAACCAGACAGAAAGCCTTCCTTCAAGGGGACAACTGTGTTGTAGGTGTTTAGCTAATTTTTATTATTTATTCTGTTTATCAGGAGCAGCTGTGAAGTCTTTTTGTGCCCTTACCTCCTCTGCATTAACTTCTTCATTATTTGATATTCTGTCTCTCATCATACCAGCATTTGTATGCAAACCTTTTATAACCTTTAATAGGCTTTTCCAAAGTAGATTATCCATTGTGTTACATTTCAGCACATTTGTGGTCTTCCTTTAACTTTCATACACACATACAAAGTCAAGGTCATGCTTAAGCGATTGCTCTGTCCACAATTTAATATAAAATGATGGAGGAAGGCTTCACGGAGTTTGTAAGGTCATCTTTCAGTAGACAAAAAACAGTTTGCCTTCAAACCAAACCAACCCCAGTGAGAACATTTTCAGGAACAGAAAGCAGCATGACTCTTACTCAGGGGTGCACTCTTGAGATTATTGAGTTAAGTGTCTCAAGCCACATTAACATCCTTTAAGCCTGATTCCTTCTCTCAACTCTTACCTCTCCCTAGGCTTAGCAAGAGTCAGATGCAGACTCAATTTAGTACTACTACCCTAGATGGTCCAAGGAAGCTAAGATTGATGAAAAATGTGCTAAATATATTCTCAAATCAAGCAAAAAAGATTGTTCAGTTGGTTGTGCTAAGAAGTTTGTGGTACAGTCATGCCTCTAATGTAAAATATTTTATAAAAATAAAATACCTTTTAAGGAGATGGGGCTGGTGAGATGGCTCAACAGGTAAAGTGTCTGCTGCCTGAGCGCAATCCCCCAGGCCCCACACGTGGCTGGCAATAGCTTGTTTGTGCTCTAACAAATGCTAGAACACATGAATCAGCCCTAGCAGCTGTCCTCTGGCCTACAAATACATATACACACAAAGAAATAAAACGTGCATATATATGTATATGTGTGTGAGAGAGAGCGTTTGTACACGTATGCATATATACCATTTTTAAAAGAAAAGAGACTTCTCTGTGTTTTTCCCAGGTCCCAGGCAATAGCACATTCAGGTGAATGAAGATGAGGACTGATGTTTATTTAAAAGCTTTAGCTTCATGAGACCTTTATGGGTCCAGTGTGCCCTTACCCTTTCCTCAATCATACCTCCTGTCTCCTTTTGGCAAAACAGAACAACTGGAGGCTGCAGGGAAGTTTTCTTAGAAGCAATGGTTATGTTTTCCATTTTCCACTTAGCATTTTGCATCACACAACTTGATAGACACAATGACTGAAAAATACCAATGGGACCAGATGGCCTGACATTAAAATCCCAACAGGCAAATAAATAATCTGCTTTATTGCTTTAATTCTATTTGTATATACCATACCCTTCATTTTCTATACAGCAAAATGACCTTGAACTCTAAAGTTTAAACGTTAGTCGGGGTATACATACTAGAACACGTGCGTACATGATGGCCTCAACTATAATATGTTGTGCTTTGGCAGAATTCTGGGTAACTGTTCAAAATTATTATGGAAATACATACTTTAATATAAGTACTCGAAATAATATAACCCAAGCACCCAATCAATTAAGAGAAAAAAGAAAGGTGCATTAATCATTTAGTTCTTTTAAGATGTTGAGAAACCCAAACACAGTAGTTCTTGTTAACGATAGAGTCTGAAACGTCAAGTGGGTGCTTGGAGGTGCAGCTGCTGAATACACCAGGTCTTTCCCTATACATCCCATTTCCAAGCGAGGCCCAGCAAGAAACTAACATCGCCAAGAATAAAACAGAACAAAAGCTGCGTGAGTGTGGTCTCTCTCCTCTCCTAACTCACTGGGTTGCTCTCACCTGTGTTCTTGGGACGATGAGAAATAATCCCAACGCTTGTGTGATGGAACAGGCTGCTGGGAGAGGCCCAGCATTCAATCTTCAGTATCAGAAAAAGGAATCAGTCGTCCTGAATGAACTTGAAAGCTCGTACTCCAGCCTGTGCATTAGATTTGCACCTGACTCTTGGTAGTAACCTCCACTGTTGCTGCTTGAGTGGATTGCAGGCGGTAAATGCTCCGTCCAGATCTGAAGGAAACTATGGTAGGCTTCCCGGCTCCACAACTGCTGGCAAGTTGAACTTCCTGCCTCACACTTACCTCCCTTTCATTTTCTCACAGGCGAGGCCTGCTTCCACTGAGATGACCTCAGCAAAGGTTCAAGGCCTTGGAATTTTGTGCCTGGGGCCTTTCACTGAGAAAATTGAGTGTGAGAACTTGATCTCCAATAGTTTCCGCCTATTGTGACATCTCTCCTGGGTCTCTTCACCCCGAAATTCTTCATTTCTTTTCAGAATTTAGCTGAACAGCACTTTCCTTTGCCTGTTTATCTCCATGTCTGTCTCCCTGCTGGTATTTATTGCTTATCACTGTAAGTCTTTATTGAATGTAATCTGTTTGGGGATATAGTTGGCATGAAAGATGCTCCACCAAACAAAGTTGTAAAGTATTATACATAAATACTTAATTCCTCGATTTATTTATTATCGTCATTACTTATTTACCACTGTACGTACCCAGGACACCTTTGAAAGAAATAAATCTGGTCAGTTGCTCTCCCAAATTTGATCAGAATATCTTGTAAGATATAAATTATGGTGTTATATAATTATTAATATTCTTCATATGACTGGCATAGATTACAGTTTACAAAAACTTTTTCACATTTAATCTTCCAGGCACCCAATATTAAAAGAACCTCAGCTCCATGTTTCTGGTCAGGAAACTGAGACTCAGAAAGTTTGGGTGACCTAGCCAAGGTCACCCCAGAAAGAAGCCTCACAAATTGGCACAAACCCAGGTCTCCGGCTGCAAGTTCACAGCGCTTCCCTCTTCAAAGTGGTCTGTGGGCTGTGTAGATTCCAGGAAATCCAGCAAAGGGCTCACGAGAAACAGAATGGCCCTGCAACCCCATGTGTCCACTCTGTGACTCTTCATTGAGGTGAAGAGTTCACTGTGTGTTTATGTTTCCTTTTCAGCTAACTTAGCCCAACTTTTTTTATTTAATCCAAGCTCATTGGAGTCTAAGTTGAATTTGAGACTGCTATACTATTTTTTTCTGTATAACTGTAGACAAGCTGGGAAGGCCACCACAGTGATCGCTCATTTATAATCAAGTACAGTAGGTTGTATTCACCCCAAAATGCTAGCAATAGCTGGGCTACAGTTGTGGCTTTCAGAGGTAATTGTGCAATGTGTAGGGTTAGGATCCTGATCAGAAGAGTATATCAATAAAATGGGACAAAGATCCATGAAGAACAAAGGACAATAAACAGGTTACAGGAGTGAGCTGACGACCTTTATTACTGACAGGCTATTAGGGCACTTTTAAATAATGAATGTGCGTGTTTGGAAGTCCAATAGGCCTTACAATTAACATCAGCTGCATTCACTCGTCTCGTTCTTCTTTACACCAGGAGTAGAGGGAGGGAAACACAGATAAAGAATTTGCATAGCTCAGTCGGCACAATAAAGGTCCCACATCCCTCTGGAAAGGCAAAATCGTTTATTTTATATACACCATTCCTTCCAGAGCAATCTTCAATAGAGAAAATCACTGTTGCATCCAAAATTTTAAAGTATTCCAAATTCGATCATCCTTCTTGGGAAAATCCTTACCTCTCATTCACAGACTTCTACACTAACTCCTGTCAGTGTTTGGGCAGACCTTGAAGGGAATCGACTAAACAAACTGAAGGAGAGATGCTCAGAACCTTCACTGGGTGCCACGAAAACATCTTTTGCTCATAGAACACTTCCCAGTCTACTCAAAAGTCCGCTCTGCAAATCTGGGTACCATAAAGTCATTCCACACTACCCTAACCCTAAAGAGACCTTTGGTGCGAACCCCAATAGCTACAGACATGCATTTCCTCAAAAGGAATAAATTAGCTATCGAATCTCATTCCAGCAGTCAATGAAGCACATTAAGTCCCCAAATAAATACACTACCTGGGAAAATTTTATTCACTTCATAATAAAAACAGATTAAATTGCCACTTTGAACTGAAAAATAATTACTCTTGAACCAAGTATAACAGACCAGAGGCATCCATTTTGTAAAAGAAAAAAAGGGAGATAAACAGAAAATAAAATCTCTCAGCTACATTTGGAAACTATCAAGAAATGAAATGAAAAATAAGGACTGTGATAAATCATGCATGTAGGTCAGTGGATGAGGGAATGTTTAGCATGTTTTCTATTTATATTCTTATTTAGCTTGGTAATTAAACATAAATTACAAAACACAGGAGTTTCAAATTGAGTACGAAAATAATTAACTTTTTTTGTCAAGTGTGTAAAAATTAAGCTGTTCCAGTGGGAATATGTCATGTTAATCAATAACCCACTGATGTCATTAGCAATAGCTTCATTCACCAAATTTAATTGTATTTCCAGAAGATAAGGTTAAAATAACATATTTTCACCTTTGTGCCACTGTGACCAAAATGTGTGCCACTGTGACAAAAATACTAAGAAAGACTTAAAGAATTACTCATGATGTGGAAGGTTCCAGAGAGTGTCAGTGTGTCTGTCAGGCATCAGTATGTCTGTCATGCTGCCTTTCACTTTCGGACCCTGAATCGAAGCCCATGGGTGCACACATCCAATGTGGGTCCTCTTTTCCCTTAGTCTTTTCTGAAGATGGAAACACATACACACACACACACACACACACACACACACACACACACACACACACACACACAGGTATGCCTAACACACCTAGATGAATCCGAATCCAGTGAAGACAGCAATGAAAATTAACTATCACAAAGAATGAGGATTTGCAGTGGTTTTCAATAAAGGCCATTGAGACACATTTAATGAAATGTAAAAGAAGAAATTCAAACTGATAAGTAGCAGAAAAATTATACTAACAGTGAAGAATATGATGCTGTTACAGATAATCAACAAGTTTGGCTTGAGTCTCTGTTAAACAATGGTGTGAGACGTTTCATTTCAATTATCTCAAAGAGGGAGCAGTCTCCTCAGGGTTACAATGTATTACTGGACAGTAAATCTTGGACTAACGCTCATAGAGACAATGTTTGTCTAACAGAGTACTCAGTAGACTAAGGGTCGTGAGTCTCCAAAAGAGACTTTCTGTTACTGTCCTTTTTCAGGGCACTTGTGTTAGTAACAAATCTTAAGGCCAGGCTTACTACATAATGCAAGATGTATCACACACAAATAAGGCAACATAGCACATGTATTAGCTTTCTGGTGATCCAACTTGATCAGTCCTAGGAAAACCATGTTCTTCTGACACGCACCCCAAGGAGTGGATCACAGACACACGCCACCATGCCCAACTGTCATCAAGATTTTTCACTTCAGGATGGAACTACTCATTTTCAGATGGAGTTAGACTATTCTCCCAACACCTCAAACAAGTAAAACTGTATGAATCAAACTGCTCTGGTGTGCTTTCTGCTGCTGTGATTAATCACTGGCTAAAACCAACTTGTGGAAGAAAGGGTTCATTTTGGGTTACAGACAGTCATCCTACCTTCCTGGTGTCTCCACTGCAACCAAAGCTGTACCTTTACCAATGGCCTCTCTTCAGGAAAGCTTCCGTCCTGCCACCTAGTGCCATTGCTTAGTTGTTCTCCATGACCCCTTCATGTAGGAGACTCTCACACATCCTGGGCCATGTTCTTCAGTCAGCTTGGTATTCAGCCTTAACACCATACTGGAATACAGCCTGTGCTAACCCTGGGAAACTATTCCGCAGTAATTTTCATTTCAATAATGTTATTCTTATACAAATCACAACTTATTTTTGAGCTTCAACTAACCAGTATTGTGGTGATTTGAAAGAAACTGTCAAAAAAAAAGAAGAAATAAATTGGCCCCCAAAAAAACTATTAGGAGGTGTGGAGTGTGTGTGGCCTTGTTGGAAGAAGTATGTCACTGTGGAGGCAGACTTTGTGTGTCACATATGCTCAAGCCACACCCAGGATCTCAGACCACTTCCTGTTTCCTGCAAAATCAAAATGTATTAACTGTCAGTTTCTTCTGCCTACGTGCCTTCATGTCCTACCATAACAATAAGGGGCTAAACTTCTGAAACTATAAGCCACCCAATTAAATATTTTCCTTTATAAGAGTTGCCACGGTCAGGGTGTCTCTTCACGGCAACAGAAACTTAAGTAAAACAAGTATCTACCATGCTAGGAAAGCAAATATTTTAGTTCCACAGATCTCAATTCAAAAACATCATACAAAAAGCCATGGTAGAATCTAAGAAAGATTCCCAAAATTTCCTTTAAGATGTCACAAGCTACATGGGCCACCATTGCCTGCATTTTTCTCAAGCCCATTTCTGAGCCCTAACTTGCATTCTAGCCAAAGCTCTAAATACCTTCATAATTCTTCACAAAATAAAATGGTCAGGTCCATCACAGCAACTCTCACTCTCTGTTATCAATTTCTCTTCTAGTTTGCTTTCAGCTACTGTGAAAAAATACTGACCAACACCAACTGAAAAAGGAGAGGTTTACTTCAGCTCATGGGTTTCAGTCCACAGTCAAGGAAAATCAGGACAAAGACTGCTGGTGGGGACTGGGGCACAGGATGTGACAGAGCGCTGCTCACTGGCTTGCTCCACACAGCTTGCTCAGCAATCTGTTGCAGCCCAGGCCTACCAGCCCAGGGATGGGACCTTCTTCATCACTTAGAAATTTTCAAAAATGCCACTACAGACATGCCCACAGGCCAGTCTGATGGAAGTAATCCCTGAACTGGTCTCCTCTTCCCAGACGACTCTACTCTGACAATTTGACAAAAACTAACTAGAGCCTTTCTCCTCCACATTCTGCCTCACAGCAGCACTGCCCAGGGCTTAGAGAACGCTCAGCTTACAGTTCTGGAATTCTGCCTGGTACTCCTTCACTTCACAGAAAGAAGGCATTGCAAAAATATACAGAACACATCATTCTGCAATTTTCTATACCACCAAGAAGTTACTGCTCAAAGTAGATAGCCTCTTAAAATACAGCTGAGATCTTAGAAGTAAGATAGGGTCTTGTGAGGACACGTTTGTTCCTCAAGATGTTGTCATTCACCCCACAAAGGACTGTCTATCATTTGGTATGGTACCTAATAGAATATCTGCTAACAGCAGGGTGCTGAGTATTGCCAGCGTTGCATGAGACTGGGGTAACTCCATAGCCTGCTTCCATGGACAAGAGCAAGGCCAGGTGACTTCAGATGACACCTGTGATTTGCTGTTTCCTCTTCCTTAAGTCATTTCACCCTCAACTTCCTAACATTTTCTGAAAACACTTTCTCGATAAATCACGTGTTATGATTAAAACTACCATGTCAAAGGCTCTTCTCCTGTGGAAGAGCAGCTTTCAACTTTATTTGTATATGAAATAGTAGAAGGGGTTGATTTAAGGCAGGTGCAGTGGCTCAAATCTGTAATTACAGCATTTGAGAGGCTCAGGTAGGACTGTCACCATGTGTTGGACACTACCCTGGGCTACATATCGAGTTCCAGGACAGGCGCTAGGCTGCAGAATGATACCCTGTCTCCAAAAGAACCAGAAGTAAGGGGAAGAGGATAACTGCCGCTTTAAAGTGAGGATTATTTTGCCCTACCTCCAGAGAAGTGCATTTTACAAACACGCCATAAAGCTCAGGATTAGGCATTTAAACCAGCACTAAATATGGGTTCAACAGAGTAGCCCAGCGACCACTCTTTATGTTTCACTGGCTTAAACAACCACTGCATATTATCAACAATGGAAAGCTGAGGACTTTACTGACGTGGCAACATTCGAAATCAATGCATCTGAGAGCAAGGTGTTCTGTAGTTACTGCCAGGACTTTCCCATCCCCCGGCTTCAACTTTATGTTATGACTTCCACTCTGTTCATGTTCACAGCTTCAAAATGTAAATAAAACATGACAAGTGCAAAAGTCAAAATAAAGTAGAAGAGGTGACATGTAAGTAATGGACTGCACATTCTTAATTTAAATCATATATATTTATTCACTCACTCAGTAACTGAATCCTAACCAAATGAATTTGTAATATATTCCAGTCTAGTTTTATTAGGATTTGTGCTGTATGGGTAAGTGTGAAAACAAAGAAAATATATTGCTACATCAACTTATATTATTCATGCATATAAAGTTCTGTGTATCTGCCCACACAATTGAGAAGATGCATTAGGAAGTCGATTATAATAACAAGAAAAGGTTATTTGAGTCAAATCAAAACAATAAATGGGCTAGAGAAAAATTGTAAAATATTTGTTTTACATTTTCCTCCAGTGGCACATAAAACATTATCTCCTTCTCTAAGAGATTATGAACATTTCTCCTGTCATGTGGCACAAAGTTGTGATTTGTTTAGAGTCATTTCTGTCTCTAAAGTTACACAAGCCTCCTTGAACTTTAGAGAAAGTATATTCTTGCCTCCATTGCTGAATATTACAGTTTTTATTTCTAATTATTCCCAGATCTATATAAGTACTAAAAGGTACTTTAACAAAACTCTAATTTGCTAACGTATTGATTCACCACACTTGGCACTCTCTCTTAAAACACACCCATATTTGTTGACAAGGTTCAGAGTACATGCTTGGCTAGTCTCTCACGACCATCCACCTTCTCCTCCCGGGAGGTGACACATCTCTTCAAGAGTTAGCTGTGAACATTCCCAATTGTGCCTCTGATCCTTCTTTATATAGTATTTGATATTGTTAAATGCTAAAGAATCATACAAAAGGTGGCTCTAAAATAAAGAGATGTTTCTTTGAAAATTAAGATGGGTGTTTCAAAGAATTGTTACTTTAAAGCATCTATTAAAAATTCCAAGAAAAGAAATTTTTTAAAAATCCTATTCAAGTAGCTTTTTTAAACAACTCTATAAATAAACCAAGTAAACAAGGAAAAAGACATTCTCAGTGAAAACTTTCAGACACTGAAAACAGAAATTGAAAAAGACACCAATAAATGGAACAATTTTCCATGTGTATCAATTTGCAGTATTAATACTGTAAAAACAATGGGTACATTGCTAAAAGCAGCCCACAGATTGATGATTACACTTACATTCTTCACAGAGCTAGAAAAAGAAAACGATCCTAAAATTCATACAGGAACACAAAAGACACCAAATAGTCAAAGCAACCCCAAGTTAAACAAGCAATGCCAAAGGTATTCTGATATCTGATCTCAAATTATATTACAGAGCCATATTAACGAAACAGCATGGTAATGACTCAAAACAGATTTGTAGAACAATTGAATAGAATAAAGGAACCAGAAATGAACTCATACAACTATAGCCACTTAATTTCTGACAAGAGTGTCAAAAATAAACATTAAAAATGACTGCCTCTTCAACAAAATGGAAAATTGAATATCCACAGATAAAAAAGAAAAAATGAAACCAGATCCAAGTCTCAAACCATGCACAAAAGTTATTTCTAAATAACTTACTATAAGACTTGACACTCTGAAATTTCTAGAGGAAACCCCTTCAAGACTCAAGGACTTTCTCAAAAGAATTCTAATAGCATGGGAAATGATTCCAATAATCACAAAGCTTCTGCATGGGAAAGGAAACAATCACCACGGTAAAGAGACAGTGTATAGGATATGGAAATCTCTCTGTTAGCTATACTTCAGCTATGTAATTAACATCTAGAGTACATAAAAACAATATTGGGTTGAGATTACAGTTAAGTGATAGAGTGATTTTCTGTCATACATAAGGTGCTGGGTTCAGTCACCAACACTATCAGAAAAAAAATGCAAGCCTAGAGATATGGTTCAATTGGAATACCGTTCTATTCTTCATGGAAACCTAGATTTGAACCCCTGAACCACATAAAACTAGGTATAGAGACACACCCCTCAATGCCTGGGAGGTAAAAGTAGGAAGATCAGGAATTGAAAGTCAATCCTTAGCTATTTAACAAGATGGAGACTAGCCTACGCTATCCATGATAGCCAGTTTATGAAAGCCAAAAACAAATGACAAAAAATTAAACATCAAAGAAAAGTAAGTGGAGTAATAAACTCTGAAGACAGTTCTCAAACAAAGAAATACAAATGGCCAATAAGTACTGGAAAAGTGCTCAACATGCTTAGCCTTCAGAGGGATACAAATTGAAGCTTCTTTGAAATTCTCCTTCATCCCAGTTAGAGCAGATTTCATTGAAAATAACATATTCCATGCCTATGCCAGGGGTGGGGAAAGGGAATCCTTATTCTTCACTGGCCGGAATGTAAACTAAAGCTTCCAGTATGGAAGTCAGTCTGGAGGTTCCTCATAAAACTGAAAACAGGACCACCATATGATCCAGTTGTCCCATTCTGGAGTATAACAGATTCTAAGTCAGCATTCCACATAGATTCTTGGGCATACAAGTGTATTGCTGCATTATTCACAATAGTGAAGCAATGGAACCAGCCTATACATGCATCCACATATATAGAGATAAATAAAATGTGGCTAATATACGAATTGGAACATCGTCAGCTTTAAATAAAAGTGATATCATGATATTTTCAGGAAAACGGGTGCAAATGGAGACCGTTATGTTAAGTGAAATAACGGCCGACTCACTCGGGAAAGACAAATGCTGGACTGTTCCTCTTATGCTCAGAACTCAGATTTAAATGTGTGTGAGAGAAATAACTGCAAGGAAAACTGAGGCCATGGAACAGGAGGAAAGATCTGAGGGAGCAAACAAGATGGGACACGTGTGACATGACGGCAGACGAGATCATCTGGGGGCAGAAAAGGAGCCAACCAGTGAGGTAGGACTCACCTCACAGCGGTGGGAAAGGAGGAGGAGCAACAGGGTGTGGTGACACAATCCACAAAAATGTCACCGTGAAACCCATTACTTGTATACTAACAAAAAACGTGTTTTAAAAACTTGTCCCCATGGGCACAGCTATAAAACACTCCCATGCCTAAGGCTCAGAGAGAGAGACTGTAAGAGCCAGAGGAGCATGGGGTTTACTGTGAGATGCTTTTCTCCTACTGACGTCAGAAGCTGCACCTTTAAAAGTCTCCTCAGCACAACCGCCTAAACAGGAGCTGATCAAGGACGTGATGAGGTGGACGGGGGCAGCCTAGGAGGATATGTAACCCTGTATAAAAAACTGTGGGAAACTGAAGAATGCCAAGAGTGCGAGAAATGGTCTTCCTCAGTGAAGAGCTCATCAGTTGGTTACCCCAACATCCAATGGTCAGCCCTGAAAACACACATAAAAACAATAATATGTGAATATATGCACATAACCATTAATAAAAATAGAACATGAATTTGAAGAAAGCAAGGAGAGATACATGACAGAGCTTTTAGAGAGGAAAGGGGAGGAAGAAATAATGTAATTATAATCTCAAAAATAAAAGAAAAATTAAAATCCACAAAAATACTCTCAAATCTTTTATATATACATTTATGCATATATTACATACATAATACAAGGAGAAAAGCAACGAAGGTCTAAGAGAATTCTACACCCTCTCAAATTGCATCCCAGGGTTCTAATTGCTCCTTTTTAAAAATCCCTAATTGGAAAACATCAAGGATCCAATGTTGCTGTAATGTACACAATAAATGCACAATACACAAGCCTCTCTAATGAGACCCATGGATAGTCCCATCATATTTACTAATTAATTTATGTTTTATGTATTGACATGGTTTTATTAAAACCCTAAAATTTTTAATAATTTTCGAATTGTAGCTTTTAAAGGCAATACGCACAAACAGCTTTACCATATATGCAAATATTCCTTTAATGAGACTTGCACTGAAAAGTGCCAGTTTCATTCTTCCTCAGTTATAGTCTTCAAGGCAAAGACTGAGACTACCTATGTCTTTCAAGTGTGTCAGCCATCCATCCATTCTGACTGAGTCTTTGAGGAGTTAGGGGAAAACTATCTAGACTGACAGGGAACCAAACAAGAAAATTCTGGGTCATGGTATATGGTCATCTTTCCTTTTATAACATACTGCCAAATTGTTCCCCAAAGGAGAAGTTAAAAATCTCATGCTCATGCCCAAGCTACAATTCCACTTTCTTTAAATCCTTGCCAACATTTATCATTGTCAAAGTCAAGCCTTTGCCACACTATTGGATATAAAACTTTACTGCTTTAATTTGCAACTCACTTAGTGGAGCAGCCTTTTAGTCATAAAACATCAACTATTTGAATCTGTTTCTCCATCAATTGCTTCCTTCTTCCTCAGGTGAGCTTTCCTCCTACTGACTTGTAGATGTGTGTTAGGTATACTAAAAACACTGGAAATTACAAAGCTTACTGAACTGAAAGCAGAAATCCTTTGTCTGTCATCCAGTCCTGAATTTTTCTCCAGAGATTCAATCACCTTATGGACTTTTGGCTGTTTTTCATAAAATTTATCTCCCCTATTTTGAAATAATATGATTATATGTTGTTATTATTATTGATTTCCTATATCGAGGGTTGAGGGTTTAGCATCCTTACACCATTATCTCACCCTCCCAATAAAATTATAACTCATTTTCTTCTTAAAATATTATAATTTGGAATGTTAGATTATATAAAAATCGACCAATGCTTAGATCATTATTGCCATTATTGCCTTTCCTTTTTTAACATTAGTTTTTCCTGAAATAAATAATTACCTCATTTCCTCCCATGGTTTCCTTCACTGATTCTTCCTATACTCACAGTTCAATTTCAACATAACACTATCTAAATTGTTTTCCTTTTCTTTGTGAGAAACCCTTTGTCCTTCTGTTCCAACTTCGATTGCTCATTCTCCCAACATAGTTTTCTCTGGGATTCTGAGATCTGTTTTACCCTGGGAATTTGTCGCTTTCTCCCCACGTGAAGAGGTCTCTGTTTCCTGGATACCCTCCTCTACTGCTGTACAAGGCAACCTCTGTCAATGTGAATTGCTTTTAATCAAATTAGAACCTACCATCCATCAACCTACAGATTGATATCTAATTCATTCCCTTTCTCTATTTTGAGTTTTCCTTCTTTTTGTCTATTGTCCAGTGTTGCTGAAGAGTTTGATGTACTTCTGACTCATTTTCCCCAGACTTAGGCCGTTTCTTCCTCCTCCCTACAAGATTTAAGAGTCTTCTGTTCATCCCTGTGTTCTGAAATCTCATGATGTTGAAGGGAGGTTGTTTTGTTGTTGTTTAGGGGATTGATTTTGGTTTTAGTTTTGCGTTTTGGTGGTGTCTCACCATGTGTCCTATACAAAACAGAAAGATCCCAAAATAAAACAAAAGCTTCTTTTTTCATAATTGGGGGTGGGAAGACTCAAGATTAAAGTGCTGCTAGATACAGTGTGTGATGAGGACCCATTCACGAGTCTGTCAGTGACTCTCTTCTCACTGCGCTTTCCTAAGCATGAGGGGCAGGAAGACAACAAAGCAAACATTCGAGTGAGGAGCTGAGTGCAGCATTTGTTATGCAAGCCTGAACACCTGAATTCAATCTCTAGCACCCATGCCAAAAGGGAGGTATGGGGCATGTGCTTGTAATGTAAGCCTGGGGAAAGTGAGAGAGGCTGATTTCTGGGGCTTACAGGCCAGCCACACTAGGTTACTCTGTGAGCCCTGGGTCCTAATGAAAGACCTTGACTCAAAAAATAAAATAAAAAAGAGACAGCTTCTGAGTGTGCACACCTGTATGTTGCATACCTACCTATACCCACATGAGCATATTGCTACCTGCATACACACACAAGCACACACACACACAGAGAGAGAGAGAGAGAGAGAGAGAGAGAGAGAGAGAGAGAGAGAGAATGGGAAGAGATAGGGAGGAGAGGAGATGTCATCTAGAAACAAAGGATCTCATATCTCTTTGATAAGGGCATTAATTCTACTCATGAAGGCTCCATCTTCATGACCTCCTAAAGGCACCCAACTCCTAACGCTGGGTTCAGCATACAAATTCTGGGTGTACACAAACATTCAACCCATGGTGTATTCGGGTGTGTTCTTTTTCACAGAATCATAATTTTGTTCAATAGAATTCAACTTCTCTCCTGATGCTTTCTTACACAGACACCTGCTCCTCTGAACTGTGTCATTCTCCATTTCCCCCTTTCTTCTATGTTAGAGCTTTTCATGAATGCATGATAAACCTTGATTACACATTATTATTAAGAATAGGTTATTAGCCAGCCATTTGGAAGCTTTGTGAAGAACAAGACTTTATAACTATAAGGCAAGATTGCAGCATTGTTTTACTCAGAACCATGAGTATCCATGTCTCTATTTTCTTTTTTACTATGTGTTTGGGGGGAGTGTGTTTCAGAGACAGAAAAGACCACTGTGGTTGTTACCATTGACTTTTAGCTTCACAGGATCTAGAATCACTGAAGAGATAAGATTCTGGCTATGCCAGTGAGAGTATCTAGGTTAGGTTAACTGAGATTGGCTTAACTGAAGACACAGCTTTAATGTGTGTGGCATTTTAATAAGAATGGCCCCATGGGTTCATATATTTGAATGCTTATTCATCGGGGAGTGCATTAGTCATCAGGGAGAAGGATTAGGACTCATGGCCTTGTTGCAGTAAGTGTGTCACTGGAGGTGAGCTTTGACATTTCAAAAGCCCAAGCCAGGCCCAGGGTCTCTGTCTTCCTTCTGCCTGTGGATCCATATGTAGAACTCTGAGTTCCTTCTTCAGCACCATGTCTGCCTGAATTCTGCCATGCTCCCCACCATGATGACACCGGACTAAATAAATGTCAGAAAGTATAAGCAAGCACCAATTAAATACTTTCTTTTAAAAGAATTGCTGTGGTCCTGCTTGCTTCTCACAGCATTAGAACACTGACTGAGACAATGCAGATGGTAATATTCTGTGGGCTGGGGTCCTTGAATGCATAGAAAGGATAAAACTAGCTGAGAGCCAGCATTCATGACTCTGCTTCTGAGTATGGATACATTGTGACACCAGCTGCCTCACATCTGCCACCATGTTTTCCTCGTCATGATGGACTGTAACCCCCAACTAGAAGCCACAATAAACCTCCTTTGCTTGCTTCTCGATGGGCATTTGACCCAAGCCACAAGAAAAGTAACTAATATGTGCCTATTACAAAGGTTTTGGACATCAACCATGAGGACTGTGATGAAGCATTTCTCTCTAATTAGCTACTAGGATTTAATTTAGCACTCCTGCCTTCAACAGGGAGCCCAAGTGCACTCAGAACAGCTTCTCTGGAGAAGAAACCTTGTATCTCCTGCCAGAGTCTGAAGAATGAGTGTGTGTGATGAAGCTGAGAGCAAGAAGCACAAGTTCTTCACTCTCTTTTCTCAACTCTCTTCCTTCTCCTCCTGAGACCCCTGGGGTATTTGAGAAGAATCAGCTCCTCTCCCCAGGAAGCTTCTCATTAGTTTCTTAGGTTCTTATTTTCTCTTTTCTCCTATGTCAACCACCCCTCAGTCACTGGATTTCCATCTTCCACATGTATTGTTATCTCTCTTGTCTGTGGCCATTTCCTCACGTTATCTGTGTGGCTAGAGGAGGAGTAATGATAATTACTTGGATCTATGCATCAGGTTTAAGTCAAAATTCCCTTGCAAATATCTACTCCTAGTTTACACTCCTATCGTTGGATTTGATCTTCTCCTAAAACATTATCATCACCATAATATCCATCCTTAAGATATTCATGTGAGGCTCCCAACAAGATGATACATTCAATAAAACTTTCTAAACAATCATTAATTCAAGTCGCAAATATAGATTCTGTTAATCTGGGGAGGTGGGGACAAAAGGTTTGTTATCCTGTGTTACTGTAGTGTTGGTATGCTATGCTGTGATATTCTGGGCTATATAAGAAAAATGATGGAGCTATATTTATGCATTTTGGGAGACAGAAGTTTGAGTGAGTATTCTCTGTGAATCCAAGAACTGGATTCTTGAAGGTCAACCAGATCTTTGTGAAGAGACTCTTGGAGGAATCAATACTGACTGAATATTTAAATATATCAGAGGTGTTGCTTTTCTTGCTCTTTTTGAAAGGACTGAAAAATTCTGGTTAATTTTAATTAAAAAAATGTCAGATCACTGAGCTCTCCCTTTCGATAAATGAGTCTATCTGTTAACTTAGCCAGACCACAAAGGTGTATTGTCTCAAGGAGTTTAGATTGGAGGATATAATTTTTATTGCACAACACAAGAGGTAGAGGCTGGTTGAGCGGGGTGAAGTTATTGGTGGTGTAGCATTCAATCTTCTCTGGCAGGTACAGAGGCAATCTTCTTTGCTTCAAAAGAGCTTCAGCTACTTGCCCAAGCATTTTCACAAAGCAGATCCTACTTTGTCCTCACCAGAATCCTTAAAGTATTTAGACTCAGTCTTATTTTCCTGTGTGAAACTAAGAGGGGTCAAAAGGCAAGGCCATTTGTCAAGTCAGATGAGAGTTTGAATCCAGATCTCCAGATGCCAAGGAAAATATGTTATTGATCACTTCAAAGACCCAGCCACCAGCATCTCTTCCAAACATGTCACTGCAAATATACAGAGTCCAATACCAAGGTGATGGAACAAAGCAGGGACTCTATCAGCCAAGGAGACTGCTGGCAGATGTCTCATGGCATATGCCAGCACATTCTGTCATCCCTTAGGGCACCAGGGCATCAGGTGACCAAAAGGACATGTTGTGCAAAGACCTACACTCATTACAAATGGCTCCTCTTCCCTTTTGTTTCATTCATTCTGAGCATCTGGTACCTTTCAGTGAAGTGTCAGAATTATACTTAAGACATAGCACATCATTAAAATAAAGCTCTGGGCTAATAATTATGTCTTGTTCATGTGTTTTATGACTAAAGATTCTGACTTTCCCTCAAGGTTTCCAACTCACTCTTCAAAATTGCTTCTTCCTGAGGCATTTGTTACATTGTGGATGTGTCCCCAACAATTAAATAGCAATTTAGTTCTCCATCTCTAGATATTTCTATTTGAAGCAGTATCCCAGAGCTCAAGCTACTTCTGCTTTTAAGATGGCATTTATGGAGTCTTCAGTCAGCTCTAAGTGTGACTGCACACAGACGTTCATCAGAGTGGAAAGTCAGCTCTCAGCCTCCGTGCTGCTCACACACCCCCCCCCCAATGTAGCTCTTTATCAGCAACGAGGGTAATCCCTCTCCCACTCTGCCTTCATCTCACCAAATATATTCGACAGCTATTAAGATATCTTAGAGCCTAAATTTCACCTCAGATAGGGGATAGGGCATGTGATCCGGATTATACAAGCATGAACTCTTACTCTCAGTATTCAAATTTATATGTTAAATGCATCCTGCAAAGATTAGGTTTGGGTCCAGAGTGCTGCTTTGGAGAAGCAGGGCCTTATGGAGGTTTTGGGGGTGACAGAAGTCATGCTACTAAAGGAAATTGGAGGGCCTTACTCTCTTCTCTTTTTCTCTGCTCCCTAAATGACGAGGCAGAAGACGTGGTCTGCCACGAACTCCCACCATAATACACTGCCCGCACCAGAGGCTGAAAGTAACAGTGCCATTCTGTCCTGCCCTGGACCCTCCAGAATCATGAGCAAAATAAATCTTTTTGAGTGAGTTGCCTCCAGGAACTCATTATAATGATGGACAGCTAGCATGCTTAGTTGTTTTAGGTTTTACATTATTATTGTGAAAAACCAAATCAGACTGTGAGATCGGGCATCTTTAATTATTTGGTAAGTTATAAAGAAGTAGTACTTCGGGGCTGGTAATAGCATTTTCATACAGAATGCCTTGCTGAATACTCTTTGGGAGCTGGTGACCCTGGTACTTTGTGTAATGGACCAGGATCATTACTTTGTGTAATGTAATAGAAGGATGTTCCTTGTTGTTTTAAAGTTGAAAGCCTTCTTCAACCATCTCCTTCTGTGGTTTGATGTCTAACATGGCTCTGCCATGTAGAGAAACCAATAGCACACACTGAGGCAGCTTCTCTGGCAAAAGTAGTAGATGCATGTTAAGAGATTTAGACACAGAATAATGCCAAATGAGCCTTTCTCCACACATTCATGGGAAGCCATCTGTGTAGTATTTCACAAATTATTAATTTATGTGTTAAACTACTTAGCTTTGCTACTGTATGGGAGAGTGAGAAAAGCATTTTAAATAAAACTTTCAATCACTTTCCCTCACAAAAAAACTCTATTCTGTTCATACTGGCTAGATATTGAGACACAAAAAGTGGATTGCTGTGGTTGTATGGTTACAGTAAAGAATAAACATGCCTTGTTGTTGAGATCCAAATTTCAGAACCCAGTACACAGCATTTCCTTTGTCAGGTGGTTTGGACTCTTCATTAATTCTATTAGCAAGAATTTTCAACTCCTTTTCAGGGGAGGTGATTTTCTGTGAGCTGAGGGTTCAGGCACAGGAACTGAGTCCTGTGCAGCCTTCATGCAGCTTAAAATTATTTAGTAAAGAAACCAGTCTCTTCATAAGAAACACCCCTTCCCATGCCATGCACTTGGCCTTAGGTGTCTCTGGGTCTACCAAACTTAGGTAAGTTTAGCCAACTGTGATCTAACTCTTACAGAACTATTAAAATATCTCATATCATCATTATATTGATGATATATCTTTGGTTGTTATAATTTTAGTGAAAACAAGGTAGACTGGAAACTCCACTTACTCATCTAAGTTCCTTTTGGCAGATTGAAAATGTTCATGTTGATGAAATCAGCAAGCCTGGAAACATACACACTGTGAACAACTGAAAAATCAGAAAAAAATGTTAGCAAACATTTAAAATGTTAGTAAATCATATTAGCCAGTATTAATTAAAGATTACCAATATGACGTGTTCTCTACATAGGTTATTTTTCTAATGTTCATGATAACATGACTAACATGTGAAGAGATAAAGATTACCTCAAACGTAGTGAGAGGTAAGCTCCTTATCATGTATGGTGCTGATACGTTCGTAAGTGAGATCTCTGAATATCCTTATGCAATATTTATTTGCTGTTTGTTGAGTTTCTTTTGTTGTGGTTATTGTTGTTTGTTTTTGTTTTTGTTTTTTTTTTTGAGGCAGGGTTTCTCTGTGTAAGAACCCTAGCTGTCCTGGAACTAGCTTGTTGAGTTTCTACTGCATGTAAGTCACAATGCTGGCATCTGCAAAAGGGAGTAAAAGTGAAGAGAACTAGGCCGCCGGGTGGTGGTGGTGCATGACTTTAATCCCAGCACTTGGGAGGCAGAAGCAGGTGAATCTCTGTGAGTTCGAAGCCAGCCTGGTCTACAGAGCGAGTGGCGAGTGTTAGGACAGGCTCGAAAGCTACACAGAGAGATTAAAAAAAAAAAAAAAAAACCTCCACAGGTGGTGAGAACTCTCATGTAACAAGAGAGCAGTTCACACCTCTGCCTCAGGGCCTTCTACGTCCTGTGTGTTGGCTTTAAACTCTGAGCACAGAGCTAGGCTCAAAGGGTTGAACACAGGACATCTGTGTCCTCAAAGGCCCATAGACCATTGCAGATACAGGCATCCAGATGGCTTCAACACCCCAAAGGTCTGAGAGCAGGGCAAAGACAGGGTGTACCCTTCCTACCACAGTACCCTTCCTGTGTTCATGAAGTAGGAATAGACCCTCTAAAGCCTATCCGTGACTTTAAGGAACTGCTGTTTTTAAGTGGGCGAGGGATGTGCTGTAAATGATACTGAGGCGGTGAGGGCAGGCAAGCTGAGGTGACAAACAGGAGTTTGGGCTGAGGGGCGTGGCTTTCGGTACAACACTTGCCCCACAAGCACCAGACCTTGACTCCCGACACTGCAAAAAGAAATTTCATGTCTGACAAGAGTTTGTATTGAGGGTGTATTGAGGTTTCAGAAGGTCAAGGGCCAGACACTAATTATTCTCTAGAATTGAGCACTTAATTTGGAATATATCCCTAAACATTCCCATTCCCTCTGCTTCTTTTCCTAAATGAGCCTTACAATGGTTATGACTGCTGTGAATGTCAAAGGTCATAATGACATAAAGCTCCTTTAGAACACTGAATGCTACCTAAAGGGTAGATATTTCTTATAGCCAGAGACAGTTGTCCCTGGTCATCATACTAACAATTACCCTCCATCCTCTCCCAAACTTACAGTCAGAACACCCTTAGTAAAGATGTTTATGACTCATTTATAACAAAGGACAAGGAGAGACAGTTCATAACAACAACAAAAAAAAAAAACATGTGCCCATAGTCAGATGTCGAATCCACTTATTAAATATCTCAAGTCCAAAACACCCTGTACGAGTTAAGTCAGGTCAGCAAGCATACGCTCAAGAGGTACAACAGACAGTAAGGCAGGTGGGTGTCAATAACTTACAGGCATATAAAAAACTATCCAAGAAGCTCAAGACTGCCAGAGATCTAAAACCTAATAATAAAATATGAAAAGGTTTACAGTGTATTTTAGGAATGGTACAAGAATTCAGACAGGGGAAGGAAATTCACAAATGCAACAAATTCAAGAAACATGAAAAGGTCAAGTGTAAGTTTCTTGAAGAAGAAAATATGAACACATCGTGTTTCTAACCCCGCTATATTAGGCCATGTGCCATAACCAATGGCCACGTGATTAATGTCTGCTGAAAGAAGGGAAAGAGGAGAGAGGGGCAAGATGGACGGGGAGTAACTTAGAGTGGCAGGAATGAGAAGCAAGTGCTGGAGTGAGAAGGGAAAAAGGAAGGGAAAGAGCTCTAATCAACTCAAACCTTCCAGTCCTTGAGGGTTCTGGATAGCACCGCCAATGAAGAACCAGAAACATCTCCTTAAATGGGTGGGCAGGAAAATTACCAGGGGTTGGGGTGGGATCACGGGAAGGTAGTGCTCTATTGGAAGCTAGAGGACAATTACGATGCATTAATCCAGGCTCAGAGCGATGCCTCTGAGAGAAAGCATTCTCAGTGTGTGCTGCAACATTTGTGATGACAGAGCTGGCCTCCGCTGAACTCTTCCCTCGTAGATGGGAGCATTTATGGGGAAGCAGGACGTGTCTTATCCAGGGCTCCCCTAGTGAGCACTGGCCCTAGAGATGCCATTGCTTCTGAGTGATGGACTGGGTAGCCACATGCAGTTTCCGAGGGAACCAGAGCATTATCACAGCAAGTTGGCTCAGGAGAGGAGGAAAATGCTGGGCACGTTTGACTATGAGTAAGACTAGAGAGCACAGACACTCCCCAAGGACTCCAGGACTACTGGAAAGAAATCGCCACAGGCTATAGGTCCTCCAAATGCACTAGGAGAGATTTTGAGGTGAGGGAATATTGCTTTGCTGCTGTGTGACTGTTACGGTGACTCCTGGGATTCTGATCTGGGGAAAAAAATATGAGACACAGAAACAAAGCAAACAAAGTTCTGTCAGGGCATGTGACCTGGAGTCTGAACTTCCCTTGACCCTGACATCAGAGGGCCCCAGAGGAGTGATGTCCCCACTGCTTGCTGCAGCTGGCAGCAACCAGCATCAAGAGTCAGCCAGCCCCAAAGAGTCAGAAAACAAGAGCTGCAATCAAACACTTAGGGGAATACAGACATCTTCCTTGAGGCAAAGCACAAGGTATTGTGTAACAGAACACAGCGGCCTTCATGAACCCGTCCTCATTTCAAAAACCTCGGCTGGCAGAGTTCTGCTGTGTGGACCTATCAGCTTGAAAACAAAAATCCATACTGGAACAGCAAAAAGGAAAACAAAAGGTGTGTGATATCTTATTTTTCAAAACAACATCAACAATACACAGTCCTGCAAATGGTACTCCATGCTAAGAGCAAGCCTGGAAAGTAGAATGTGTTATAAAGGGATAAAGGGAAAATACAGCAGGGGAATAGTATCCCTCCATAGGAAATGGGCTCCCGAAGCCCATTTGTACACTAGGGATAAATACTGGTTCCACTGATAGAGGTCCTATAGACTGCCCAGGCCTCCTAACTGGCACCCACATTCTGAGGGTTTGGTTCAGTCCAATGCTGGATCCCCAGCTTTACGACTGGGATCCATGTGCTCTCACTAGGTCAGGTCAGCTGGTTCTGTAGGTTTCTCCAGCATGGTCTTGACTCCTTTGTTCATCCTTCCTCCCTCTCTACAACTGCATTCCAGGAGTGTGGCTCAGTGCTTAGCTGTGGGTGCCTGCTTCTGCTTCCATCAGCCACTGGATAAAGGCTCTAAGATGACAATTAAGGTAGTCATCAATCTTTTTGAGCCATTGGCCAAAGGGATCCCATAGACCTTCCCCAAACATCATAGGGTGTTTCCATTGCTATTGGTTACCCTCCATAACCTGGCAATAAGACTTTATTGCTGAATACACCATATACTTACATCATCAAACATGGAGAAATGGAGCCAGTGCCCAAGCAGAAGCTTCACCCCTACTGACTGACATCCACAGTGCTGAAGAGTGCCATCCATGCTACAGGAGGAGTGACCATTGGTCTCACCCAGGTATGAACCTTGTGAGCTACAACAGTTGACCGACAGCAAAATATGCCCACTGGTACAATGGAGGCACTAATGTTAGGGAAGTAAGTAACCACATTTGGATTAAGTTTGAGGTCTGCTCCATGAACTAGAATTCGTATCTGACATTGTTAATTAGACCAAGCACATGAGGCTAGATAGGTCATGGGCCTTAAGGGAAAACCTACCACTTTCATCCTGCTAAATGAGCATAACAATAAAAATTCCTGATAACACGTTGCTATACACACAGATCAGCTCATCACCCAGCCCTCTCCAGAGAAACTTCTTACAGTAGACGGGAGTTAATACAGCGACCCACAACTAGACAATGTGTAGAGAATAAGAGACTTTGGAGTCTTCAGTCCTAACTACATTGTCTATGGCAAACCTCTCCCTCCAAGGCTCAGGGATCAATATGGAAAGACAGAAGAGTGGTGGTGGACGGTTCCAAGAAAATAGCATTTTCTAGACACAACAGGAGTGATGCAATATGAACTCACACAGACTGTGACAGCATGCACAACACTTGCATAAGCTCAGGCCAGACAAAAGTCCCAGCATGGAGAAGGAGAAGGGGCCACAAAGGTCCCACCCCTAACCAGGAAGCGATTTGAAAGGGATCCCTTCTGGGAAAGGGAAAATTGGGGTTTTTTCAATGAAATAATACTGGGTATATCAACCATACCCCAGGGCACACCCCATGCTCAGATGTAGTTGGCCAACACAAGTCAGAGTCCATCTGTGTGTTTGTGTGGGGAGGGAGGGGGTGTTTTGTTTGGGGTTTGTTTTCCTTTTTGTTTTTAAGAGGGAGAGAATATGAAGTTGGATAGGAAGGGAAGGCAGAGGAGACTCTGACGGGATTTAGGAAAGAAGAAAGACTATGATTAAAACATACTGTATGAAATAATCAAAAATAAATATTCATTAAAAAGCAATACGTCCAGGGGCTGGAGAGATGGTTCAGCAATTTAGAGTACTGGCTTTTCTTGCAGAGGAGCCAGGTTCCATTCCCAGCACCCACTTGGTCATACCAGTCCGGTTCCAAGGGATCATTTGGCCTTCATAGTGCCCAGATATGCAGGCAAAACACTCATATACATAAAAAATAAATAAATCTTTTAGAGAAAGAGATCACCCACCTCTATGAGTGTAGGCATAGGAAAACCTGCTTTATTAGGAGACAATGGGAATGACAACACTAGCACTCCTTAAGACAGAGTTACAAAATGAGGCATTGTGCTTTCTTGCCCTTGAATTATTTCTCCAGGAGTAAAACTAGAACATAATCTGCCGAACTATGTAATGTTTACGGTTTTGTATCCCAATTGCCATTTGTTTCAAAATTTTATGCATTGAATACTGTTTTGTTGGCTTTTAGTCTCATAAGACAAAGACTTACTTATTTTAAAATAGTGATTCCCTTTAAGTCACCCATGTTAGTAACTGTGAGGTTCAAGATGGCACTATTGCATTTCAATGTTTTAAAAACCTGACTCACTTTGAAACACTAGTAGAATGTACTAGAAATTCAAGTTATGTGGTTTATCTAGAAGAGAAAAAGCAATCTGTTTAGCAGGAGAAATTTTGCATGCACAAAGAGTTAATGCTCAAAAGTGTCATCTGGGGTGTCAGGCTATCCTGGTGTGACCCCACCGTGCAGTCTCTTCTGTCGCTGGCTGAAGCCTTTTGGCTGCCAATAGACGCTATTTTCTGGAGACTTTGACTCCTTCTCTGGCTATCGTCCCAGAAGTATTGATCAGCTCCGCATCACTGCCTGACTCCCCATCAGAATGGCGCCAGGGTGATCTCAAACCCACTTGTCATCCCAGCTGAGAAGACTCAGCATGCTTAGGAGGGCGGAAAGGCAGCCCTAATATCCGGGTACTACCCTGTTTCCCCTTCTCCTGGAGGAAAGTATGAGCCATTCGGGTAGACAGCCTGTGCAAGGCCAGCACTAACGGATGGCACTGCAAACACTCTGCGGTGTAGTGACTGTACTCCCCACCCCAGCGCTGCATTCACTCAACAGAAGCTGAGACTTACCATTTTCAGGTTCATTGCGAAAATGCAAATAGCATGCTATTCCTTGCTTATTAATTATTTGAAAACTTTAGTTGAGGCTGAAGGCAGGTAACTAATGGCTGAACTGAAAAACTCATTCCAGCTCACTTGAGAACAAACTGCCTTCCCCTGTTCACTTCCTCCATCTGACAGTTTTAAAACGGTATTTGTTTTTTTTTTTTTTTTAGTCCTAAGTAATATAGTCTCTCTGGGTATTTTCTTTGAGGTGATATTTCCTGGATTGTGACTATTGTGCTTTCGTGTTTTACGTGTTTTACTTTCAAAGGTCTCGGTGGCTAATGCTGTTCAATGAGGATTGCTGAAGGGAAAAAACGCCTGAGGTCACTTGGTCAGCTGCCTCCATTTGTCCATTTCTTCCATTGTTCTCGATGCTCTCTCTGCAGAATAAGCTTTGTGGCTCTAACAATGTCTACGAAGATATCAAAAGACCCAAAGACAAGCAGCTCTAGACTCAGCCAAGAGTCTAGAGCTATGCCCACAAGGAATAGCAAGGTCACTGGCCCAGTGGCCTCCACAGCAATGCTGCTTGACTTGGCAAGTGGCCACTGCTTCCTGGGCAACTGAGGAACTCTGCCACCAGTGTCTGTTGGCATGATAGAGACCTAGGAGCTTCCACGGTGCTCAGCTCTGGACTGGAGGTCCCTAAGAGGCCGCCCTCACTTCCCTGTGCTACTGCACTACAGACCTTCTCATGAAAGAGACCTGATCTTCATCCGGTCGCAGCTGCTAGACAAGGTGTGTGTTCCCAAGCCACCTGTGCACAGATACACAGCATCTTTACTTTAGGTCAAAGTATTTTATTTAGAAAACAAATTGAAAAGGAACTATCTGAATGTCCCATCAAAATTATAAATAAGTTTATCAGCCAATGAGATATATTATCTTAGTGTTTTATTTTAATAAAAAATGCTTTATGCTTAGAATTATTACAGCAGGCCTTTCAGCTTGAGTGCTTTCCAAGGTGGAACACTGAAGTACATGGTTACCTACATGATGACATGTAGTAAGAACTGTACAGTCCCAAGTCCGTACTGAGAAATACCTGTCTTTCCCCCTATGTCACCTGATCACTGCCTAGAGGCAGCCTAAACCCACCCAACACTCAACTATAGAAAGCACCACATAATCTACAGCTAGATGGCAGTGATGTAGGACTTTCTAGGTCACTCTTGGACCTCAAGGATTAGGGATGAAGCCCAGCATCACAAGAATTTCCCCCATTTCCTGACGAGGCTCCAATATCCAAGGAGTTTTTGAATCTTCCCACAAGCTGCCAGAGGCTCCTGGGGAGACGGAGTTATGCAAGTAAGTTTCCAGGTCCTAACCAATCAAAAGAGACCCGTTCAACTAGATGATAAAAGCTATTGGTACGGCCAGGCAGTGGTGGCACACACCTTTAAGCCCAGCACTTGGTAGGCAACAGCAGGTAGATCTCTGTGATTTCGAGACCAGCCTGGTCTACAGAGCAAGTGCCAGAACAGGCTCCAAAGTCACACAGAGGAACTGTCTCAAAAAACTCAAATAAGTAAATAAACAAGTAAATACATAAATAAACACAAATGGATATTTGAATAAATAAACATAAATAAATATTTGAATAAATAAATAAAGCCACCAGCAGGACAAGGGCACCACCAGAGGATCAAACAGGCAAGGGATAGGCTAAGAATGCATGACCCTCTGGGGCTCTTCCTAGCGTCAGAAGTTACTCCCAGGACACTTTATTCCTTTACTCTTTTAGGTAAAGGAGGGTTGCTTACCCAAGGGTCTGTCTTAATTGTACAGAACTGCTGTTCAAACTGAATTACATTACTGGTTACTTTCTCTAGTTCTTTTTTAAAAAATTTCAAACTGGATACCTTGTTTTTCCTGGCTCATCTCAGGTCTCCCTATAGAAATGAACTAAACACATCGATAACCCTTCTGAAGCTTCCTCTATTGAATGAGACTCATCAGCTCAAGTGCCTCTGGATGGCACCACGTGTACATCAGAGGAGTCCTCCAAGTTGTCGCTCAGGGAAGCTAGTCTATGTCAGAGCTCCAGAGGGAGTGGTGGGCAGTGGCAGCAATAGTAGACAAAGGAGGAAGAGGCCCCCATGAGATTAAATGTGGGAGGAAATTGTTAAGAGGTAAGGAATTGTGTCTACATTTCCCAGTTTCCGGCCTATTGAATATTAACAAAGGCTCTCTTCGTAATTATTACCTGTTATAAGTGGGAGACTGGGCACTGAGAAAATAGCATGAAAGTGTTTGCAGGCACTGAACATAAGAATTCCCAGGTACAGAGTCTGCAGGCCTAGACATCTACAGGGATTACTCTACATATTGTGTTAGTTTTTGCTGCAACACAAAAGATACCTTGCACCCAAGAGTCTTCTAGGAGTTTAGAAACTTCAGATCTTGTGCGTCCTGTCTCTAGTGTAAAATTACCATGCCCTGTGCCCAGTCTCTCCCTCATGCTCTCTCACTCTGATGACAATGTGGGAAATGTGTACTAATCTGCTTGGGGAATAAGGAAACGGCTTAGGAAGAATACAATGTATTCCCTGGGAAACTATTTGAGTTTGCTAAACAGAAAAACATACAGACTTACTCTCAATCACTCTGAAGTGGTCCATTTCAGGTCCCTTGTAAAACACAGAAACACAACATTGAATGTGTGTCCCGACAAGAGCTGTCGTTTGAGAGCTCAGGTCAAACAGAGCCAAACCTACCCAACAACTGCCTGCTGTAAATCACAGGTCACAAAACACATCTCCTATCTGCCGGTGTTCTTTTTCAAAAGCAAAGGCACCACCGTGCTTTGCACATGAAACGAAAATGCTATGGAAATTTAAAAGAAAAGTATAACAGAAACACATGGCTTTTCAGAAACTCACCCTTTCCCCATATCTAAATTCACCTCCATCGCCATTGTCTTCCCCATTTTCTAAGCTGAAAGACCTCAAGGTTATCTCTGGCTCCTGCTCTCCAAGCCCCTACTACCTGAACAGGCTTTCTGTTGCTCTCACTCCCGTCTCACCCAGCTGTCTCTTTGTCTGCAGACATCTCTGCAGTCCTTGGCTTCATAGCACACCGTTTAGAGGCATTTATTGACTCCCAGACTTACCATTGATTCTCTCTGCACTACCTATTCTTGCCCTGTGACCTAACAACACCTCCTGCTTTGGTGGCATCCCACTACTAACAGCTATGGTGGCATCCCACTGCCAACAGCTACTCATTTGCCTTCCCCCTTTGGGATCTGCAGGGTTTTCCCTTTCCAATGTTCCTTTCTCCACCTCGGCAGACCCAAGCAGATGGAGACATCTTGAAATCTTACCTAAACAGCAAATTCAGTTCATCAAACCTCCTTAGAACCTATCTGTGATTATCTGCGTCTGAAACTGTCACTTCCTCAAAGACTGTGATTTCCTGTTCCTCTCGGCCAATGCCTCCCATTTTCCGCGCCCAGCCTCCCATATGTGCCTGGATTCCACAGCTTTTGAATTCACTCAGGACTTAGATATCACAGTGGTCCCATCATCACATTAAAGGAAGGAGACTCTGCACACACACTTCATTCTTTAGCAGCATCAGTGGTAAAGAGCTACTGCGAACTAACAGACTGGAAAATCATTGATCATTTTTCAGATGCCAAACACTTCAGTTATTTTCGGTGGTTTGAACAGTTTCCCCAAATGCTTTCTGAAGCCTCCTGCTTCTGCAAATGCTGGCCACCCTGTTATCTGTTATATAACCCACCTTCTCCATTGGCCAGACTCCATGCCTTTTGCTCACCTCAAGTAGTCTGTGAGTCTATCTCTGTCTGACATGTAGGGGAGCAGTCATGCATATCCTCCCCTGAATGGCAGATAATTTTTATCACTTACCTTGAACTGTTACATTTTTTCTGTATACTTCAATAAGCTGCAGATTTCCTGGAGAGAAGAATTGGGATTCATCTAAAGGGACACTGGTGCCAGTGATGAGTAAATTATATGTACATCGTGAATACTTCAAAATATTTATTACAGACATGCAGTGTCTTATCACTAATAAAGTTATTTGGCAAAATGGAGTCACTGACAATTACAGCTCAATTGCTTTTATACAGAGTTTACACAGAATGGTATATGTTTCTATTAAGTATCTTGTTTTGTTTTTTATTCTCTCCTGTCAATATACTTTTTCTCAGGTAACTTGGCTTGTCTATCCAAGTATATAATCATTGTCCATATATACATACATAAACATATGTGTGTAAACATGTATGTACATATGTGTGTATACATATTGAGGCATGGTCTTACTTAGCTCCCACTAGCCTTGATCTCATTATATAGCTGAGGATAACCTTGAGCTTATGATCATCCAGCCTCTACCTCCCAAGTGCTAATATTATATTATAAACCACCACGTACACATTTTTCCTTTTATTAAATTTGTTCTTTCATGATTTTTATACCTCTATATAGTCCATTCTGATTACTGTCACGTTTTACTCTCTGTTATCTCCTTCCCAATCCTATTTCTAGACATGCACGCACGCACGCACGCGCACACACACACATCCCTTTCTCACATCCACGTCTTTTGGGAATTTTGTGATGCACTGAGTTTAGCCAGAATCCTATGAGTGACCCTGGGTTTGGGACCACCCCTCAGAGCATGGAATGTCCACCCGAGGGTACACAAATGGAAGAGTGTTTGCCCTCCTCAAGAATCCAGCAGTAGCCCATAGTACAGCTGGGATAGTAGGTCCCAATCTCTGATGAACTACTGACAGGCCCATTGTAGGAAGCTACGGTAGCTGTGAGACAATGGCTGCTTGGCAATGTCATGCCCATAAGATGGACAACACACAGCCTTTGTTTGTGTTGGTTTTTTGCTTTTGCCCTTACATTTTTTTCATCATCCCTCCTTTAGTTCCTCCCTAGGCCTTTAGGAAGATGGCATGAATGCCCTGTTCAGGAATGAACACCTGGCTGTCAGTTATTCTCAGCATCTTGACTGGACAGGTAACTTTGTGTTTGCTGCTCCTCATTTGTAAAGAAAATCTTCTCTGATTGAGACTGACAGTAGAATTTGCCTACAGGTATAAACATAAGTATTTAGAAGGCAACTTGATGCACCCCAGGCCTTGCGACTGCCAGGCAATCCCTTCCTTGCATTAAAGAGCAAGCTTTCTATTTTCTGCTACTTCCTTCTTGCATGAAAGTTTTGTATGCCCTTAGTGTTCTCTCTCTTTCTTACCTGAGGCCTCATACCTGTTACCACAATAATCTCCTTCAATCCACAGCAATTACTCTGTTTGGGAGGATCATTGTTGGTTTTTAGAACTTTTAATTTCGGTTACGTCTGTGTGTGTCTCTGTGTGAGAATGTGAACATGAGTGCAGGTGCCTGTGGGGACCAGAAGAGGAGCTAGAGTGACAGGCAGTTTGGGACTGCCTAAAGTGAATCTCAAGAGCCAAACTCAATAGCAATCGTAGTTTCCACTCTTAAACAGTGAGCCATCTTTCCAGCCCCCTAAATCCTATTCTAATAAGAACTAGGTATCACTAAGATACTGGCTTCTCTTTCCTTATCCTAGACCCTTAATTTATATATGTGCAAGATTCTCACCATCTGCCCATATTCTGTGCTACTTGCTTTATTTTCCAACTCTCCACTAAAAGCATTGATTGTGCTTTTTTGGCAAATGTCTGCAAAGATGCATTCCCCAGTAACCATGCTAGTATTTAGCTCCTTCTAATTCTTCATTTTCCTGGACTTGGTCTGAACCTTTCTGGTTTCCCACAAACCGGTGGCCATGTGACTGCAAGACTTGGGAGGTGAGGATGTAAGAAGGCTCACTGAAGCTTAAGCTTTGATCTTTCACAAGTTTCCTGCTCTTCTTAAATCACCTGATTCAATTGTAGTCCAAGGCAGAACAGTCTTTACAAGAACCTATGAACATAAGATAAAAATATCTTCTCATCTTTCCAAATGGAATTCCAGGACTCTGGTTTCCCTTACTGCACAAAGATAAATTTAGTTTGTCAACAACTGTTTCAGTGATACTTTCATATTTCCCGCATCCCGTTATCATTACCACAATCACCATCATCACAATCAGCATCAGCATCACTAACACAGATTGTAGTCTCACTGTATTTCAGGCACTTGTTAAGTGGTTTGGGAATACCCAAGAACCACACCCTTATATAGTTTTCAAACAAGTAATCAAATTATATGAGGCATATTCAAAATACTTTCCAAAGAAGAGGCTAACATTTTCCTTCTTTGTGAAGACTATGAGAGCCAAACAGACCTACCTCAAAAAGTTGTTCTGCAGCAGATTTACTTGGTAAGTACCAGGGGAAGCCATCTGTCATTGCACTGCTATTGGCTTCCATGGCTCAGTGCCACAGAATTCTATTAAAGCAACCCCAGTGTTAGAAACAAATGAGCTGCTCCTTTCAATATTAAAAGGAAGTGACTTCGTGGAAGATATCGGCTGATAAAATACATAAGAAAGTGTTAGATATGTGAACAAAATAAAGGTGGGAACCTTTAAGGAGGAAAAATGCCTGGATTTTGCCTTTCACCTCCAAATAAAGAATAATAGATGCTCTTAGCAAACAGAGAGAGGGAAATGGGGGTGGCTGGGCTTCCAGACTAACACATCAACTATACGCTGTAATTTCACTTTTGCAACACCACACTCTTGACTCTGTGGCACCACCAGTAAAAATTCATTTTCAGGCAGCACACCTGAACAACCTGTGCTTTGCCTTAATTCACTTTCCCTGCTAAAAGCCAACAGGAGAGGTAGCCTCGCCTAAGGAGGATGGACGGCAGAGCACTCCATTGGAGGAGGCCACACGCTAAATTAATCATGTTCCAACTAGAATTTGCAATTCTTTGAGAGATGTTCAAGATGGTATAAAAAATTCAGAGGTAGCAGGGAAAGGAGAGGGGCTGTGAAGCAGAAGGCATCAGAGGGCACTTTAAATGTAAAGGGCGCATCACACTTTCCAGCACGTGTACAAGGCAGCCTGTCTTACCCAGAATGTGATAAATGAGGACTCTTCTAGATACGCCATTTGATGGGAACTCCCCTCCCAGACCACACAAATTGCAGATTCAATGCTCATACTGCTTTAGTTTTATTTCTGTTTCTGTGATTAAAACACTGTGACCAAAAACAACTCTAGAGAAAGGTTTATTTGGCTCACAATTCCAGGTCACAGTCTATCATTAAGGGAAGTCAAGGCGGGAACTTAAAGTAGAAACCTGAAAGCAAGCCTGCTTGCTATTCCATGGAGCATTACTTCTGACCAGAGAAATTATTCCACAGACAAAGAAGTGTGGCAGGCATTGTGGAAGATGCTGTTTGCTGTCAGCCAGGCAGCCTTATGCTCAGCTAGTTTTCTTACACACTTCATGATCACAGTCTAAGGAATGGTACCACTCACAGTGGGCTGCTCCCTTCCACGTCACCAACCGAGATGATCCCCTACTGGTATGCCCAAGTGCCAATCTAATCTAGGCAACCCCTCAACAGAAACTCTCAATTTTAGATTCCATTAAGTTGACAGTTAAAGTCCATGCGAGAGTTTGGAGAGCAGAAACATAAAGGAGAAAAGATATAACTATCAACTCAAAACTGTAAAATGTTATTTTTCAAGAGCTAACCAGGACATACGAATATGAAATTCATTTATCATGAATTATCATTGATGTGTCTATTTGCAAGGATAGGGTCAGTCTGGTGATAAGCTCTCCTTAAGAGAACATAGTCTGACTAAGTAAACCAGTCTTAGGAGTATTGCAGTCTTCTAGTTTAAAACTCCTTCCCTGAAAATGCTGTTACAAAAACCACTTTCTTTCCAAACTTCTAGAATTTTCACATTGTACCATTGCCTTCACCACTGATTTTCTTCTATCTGAAAGCTTCCATTTGTGGTCTCCTCCTGATGCATCATGAGTTGAGATCTTGGGAGGGTTTTCACAGCAAACAGATCCTCTAGAGTTATTCCTGTATTTTAAAGGTTGAAAGTAAAGCAATGGGGCCAACTATGGAGTTCAGCAGGTAAATGCACCTGCCACCAAGTCTAATGACCTGAGTTGGATCCTAGAGACCCATAGGGCAGAAAAATAGAACTGACTCCCACAAGTTGTCTTTTGCCTCCACATGGATTCCATGGGATGTGTGAGAGCATGCCAACATGCATGCACGCACATACACACAGATATAATAAGTGTAATAATATTTTAATAAGCTCTCTCCTTCCACTTGAGAAAGTGAGGCTCCTTGACTGACTCCTGGGAAATGTGACTTCTATATGGAAGCCTCTCCTAACACAACTCCCCTTAGAGGCACATGAGATCTGCCCCTCAAACTCACATTTTACCTGTCTTCAAGCTTCCATTTAGTTCCTATACTACGCCACACTCCTCAAACTTTACACAGGCTGTTGGTCGTCTTCCTGGTATACTGTCCATTCCATGAATACCTTCCCAAGGCCTAACTGGTCTCTAGCCTTCAGTCCCAATGGAAACATTATTGCTCACAAAGAACACATAGTATCTGTGCCCTGCACTTAACCCAGTATTTCTACAGTTACCACAGCAACACACATAGCCTGCTCTGTAACACTGACCACCACTTACTCAAATTGACGCCCATAGCAGATGGGGAAAGCTACTGGGGCTGCGGGTCTAATTTTTTTTTTTTTTGCCAATGCAAACACATAGCAGGTATTTATCACATGGATGAATAAAGACAAGAATGGCATTTGATTCTTCTAGCTGCTAGTGTGGTAGCTGAAATCTAATTAGCATTCAGCGAAATACTCTGGATTAAATGCAGGACTAAGAACCCAAGAATGTCAGCTGAATTCAGCAGTACCCTGAGTCAGCTGGGAAAAGTCTTCCTACCCTGGTTCCTGCCTGATCTCTCAGTGGGCTTCTTGCTCTCGCCTTGGCTCAGATGAAAGCTAGGAAAAAAAAAAAGGAGAGAAAAAAAAACAAAAATAATAATATGCAATGGAAAGCAAACTGCCACATTCAAAAACAATATTCTTCTCTGTTCCTTTCAGTTCCTACCGTTGAATGCCACCCCTCCCCAGAGGAAAGGATCACTGGAAAAACACTCGTAAGGAAAAAAATCACCACATTTTTTTAAAGTGTGCTATTTAAATTCTCACTCATGAATATGTAGCTAATATTGACTAATGGGAACCCTAAAAGGAAGAAAACTAAGGCTTTTTAAGGCAAATCCATTGAAATTAAGGTCATCTGTAAGAAATTTGTTTAATTTTTTTCTGAGCCACATCCAAAACTCCAGCGGGCACGTTAAATAATGAAAGTATAAACTATTGGGATTTGGTGCTGGTTAGTATGTTGGCACAGTACATAGATCCCTATGTGATAAAAAAAAAAACTAAAATTTTCTCTGCTTCCTTTATCTGGAAGCCTCCACAATTAAAACAGTTTTCTTCATGGAGTAATACATGTTAACCAAATTATACTCTAATATTTTCATTCAATGACTTGGAAAGTCATAAAAATGCTTGTGTGGGGAGTTGCCATGCAGAAGGAGAAAGAAAGCACCATATCAGGAGGATTTTAAAAAGAGAGAGATAAAACAAAGAGTTCCAAGGATTGTCACAATCTGATCTGCATAAATAAAAGATAATGGCTTCAGTGCGCTGGCCAACCTTTCTGTGGAGTGATCGGTCTGTGGAGAGTCATGTCTGAGAGGCTGCAGGTCATTATGGCAGGATAAAGCCTATTTCTCATTTATATTAAAGCACCTTGCCTGTTAAGGGCTTGATTTGAATCTCAGACGTAAATGTGCATGGGGCTACACACCTTGTTAAGTCAATGGCTACATATGCATGCTCTCCCTAATACACAGATAGATTTCATCATCCACAGCCCCACCATTACTCCAACTATTCTTTTCTTGACTTAGAAAAGATAATATTTAGGTAGATCAGAAGTGCTCAAATGGACAGGATTAGAGCATACATTTTTCTCTTGACACAGAATTTTTTTTCTAATTTTGCATAGAAGAAACAAATTTCTTTTCCCTTAAATGAGATTTGCTACATCAACAGAAGAAGGCTAAACTGTTTCCAGTTCTGTTTTACATGTTTGATTTATCTGATTATCTGGTTTCAGGCAAGATGAATTGTTCCAAGTTAGCATTTGGAGACTTTGCAATGAAAATATTGACATTTAAAAAATTCAATAAACAAAGCCCAATAACAACAAGGAAGTCAAGGAAAACTATAGCCCAGTGGACTCAACCTCCTTAATGCTACAACCCTTTAATACAGTTCCTCATGTTGTGGTAACCCCCAGCCATAAAATATTCTTGCTGCTACTTCATAACTATAATTTTGCTATTATGAAACATATTGTAAATATCTGTTTTTTGTTGAGATCTGATATATGACCTCCCAAAGGGTCATGACCCACAGGTTGAGAACCCCTGCCGTAGCCCCTTGAATTCTTTTTTTAAAAATGATTTGTTTTTATTTTATGTGCATTGGTGTTTTGCTTACTTGTGTGCCTGTGTGAGGGTGTCATATCTCCTGCGACTGGAGTTAGAGATAGTTATGAACTGCCATATGGGTGCTGGGAAATGAACCCAGGTACTCTAGGAGAATAACCAGTACTCTTAACCCCTGAACCATCTCTCCAACTCCACCCATTGAATTTTTAAAGGAGTTGTGAATTAAAACTGAATAACTTCTTTGGCTAAGAATCTGAGATGGCTGTAGTTTTAATGAAAGCTCTACCTTCAATGCCTTTGGATCAAAAGGCACATATCACTTCATTCAGGCATACTTAAGCCCTAATGAGTTGATTGGCATCAGCAATCCAAAAAATTATTCAGACACTGACTTTCAGATAAAAGAGCAACAGATTAATCTTGACTATAGTAATAATATAACCTGATAGAAGTTTTTTGAACAGAAGATAAAGTCTCTCAGTGTAGCCTCCTCATTAGGCTGATGATGCCATTTGGCTTCACTGGTTCACAGTTTCTTGCATTTCCTAGTGGATGAGGTAGTAGGAGTTGATCCAAACCTATGAAAAGGTAGTTCTATAGAAAAATGGACAAAGGAAGGAATAGGAGCTAAGACAGGGTGGTGCTGTGGTCTTCAAACAAAAGTCTAGAGAAATCAAGAAGAGCCAGACTTATAAATAATGGGGTGACTTGTACCGAAAAGTATCACAGGATGGTTTTAGGGGGTCTCTGGAATACAGATAAAGGGCTCATGCTGTGGAGTGCTGTCAAATCTGTGATGTGTGTGTATGAAAGAGAACACAAACATATTCCATAAGAAGGGGCCTGTGTTTCAATGAGGATGCTACTGCCCCTTGAAATAGGTTTTGGAAATTGGGTCAATCATTTATTAACATAATGGTTGGGGCATTACTGGATCATCCTAGACAAGGGGCAGGGTTCTCCCTGTCTTACAGTGGACAAGGAAGACTAAGTCTACCCCCCACTTGTCACATCATCACAATGATGAACACTTGTTCATTCACCATTATCTAGTTTTCTCTTATAAATGCACATTTAGCATCACTTGTCTAGTTTTAATATTCATGGACTTCTAGAGTAGCAGTTATAAACCCAATCAAGGGCATGCCATGTGTGTATTCAGATTTTTATCAAGAGGATTCACAATTTTGAATAAAAAAGCATATCTCTCATGATATTTGATTAAACAATGCAATATTACAACAGTCTTTATGGTTGGAGGATTTATAGTGATTCCATATATGAGTCAGATGTCTTTTCAGAGAAGATTCCTGGCCTCTCCTTTATAATGAAGTTAAGGTGCTATTTTAATATTTATATTCCAGTAGTGCAGAATGTTATATAAAAGTAGAACTTTGGTCATCTCATTGTCCAGAACACTGATCTAGGGCAAAAATAGACTGTATGACAAAGGAAGAAAATAGAAGCTCTCAACAGACTTAATGGGAAGAACTGTCCTTTCTGAGTGTATCTCAAAGTGATGTAAATTTTAAGGAAAGGAGAAAGGCACACATGTATGGTTCCTGAGGGCCTGTGCATACACAGCCATTCCCCCACTAGATGTTAAGTTAAGGCAAAGGCAGGGACTGTAGAGTACATCCCTCACTTGGAAACCTGGGAAGACACTGCTTTGCCTTGTGTCTCACGCAGAACACCATAATACCAGCAGAATAGACATGGCAGTGTGGCTCATACAGGCAGCAAGTAAAAATGGTGGTTCTAAGATTGCTTATGCTACAGACAGATCACATGATAGAAGCTAGACATATATAGGTATTCTTGGTAGAGGAACTGGATGGCACCAGGGGTAGCAAGCCAGAAGGTTATCTGGAACTTTCCCTGTTAAAGGTAAGGTGCCCCTGAGTCAGGACCTATAGGATGGATAGTCAAATGTTGTGTTTCATTTGTTTATGCTGCATTTGTTTAACTGTGTAAAGATGTGTTGCTGTTTCACCTTGCCTGTCTAAAGCACCTGATTACTCTAATAAAAAGTTGAACAGCCAATAGTTAGACAGAGGAGGGATAGGTGGGCCTGGCAGGCAGAGAGAAAAAGGGAGCTGGTCAGCCAGGCAGGCAGACAAAGAGGAAGCAGGAAAGTAGGGCATACAGAATGAAAGAAGGTAAAAATCCCCAAGGCAAAACATACAGAGAAACAGGTTAAATTAAGTTATAAGAGCTAATGGGACAAGCAAAAGATAAGGCAGAGCATTCAGAATTAATAATAAATCTCCGTGTCACAATTTGGGACCTAGCAGTCCAAGAACGTCTGCTACAGTCAAATGCGGTAAGATGTGACAGGGTCTCGTGCTATGGCTGAGATGTACTTACAGCCCCAGGGCAGCAATCCCTGACCGCTCTAAGAGAAGGGATCACCACAGCAGAGCCATGGACACTGAAGCAGTTTGAATCAGGGGCATCTCCAAAGTGGCCAGCTTACACACCCAAGAAACTACTGTGGTGTCCCAAGGTCTCTTTTCATACCCAGAAGCCATCCTGCACAAAGAACAAGAGCCCAGACATCAGGAGAGCCTGAGCCAGGTCCAGGAGTGGCGGAAAGCCAATTAGAAGCTGAGTGACTCTGGAGAGGTGTGGATACTTTGCATGACCACGTTTAAGACTTCTCACAAGGGCAAAAACTCTTCCCTACTCAGCTGGATACCAACAACAAAATTAAAAAAAAAAATCAACCTTTAAAAAAAAAAAACGACTCAGTTCACCAAGTTTTGTATTTGTGTTTAGCCTTCCATGGATCAGAAACTGGTCAAGTTGATCTTGTACTAAAGGAACTAGAAGGGCATTTCATTTATCCTGAACCTAAGACTATAAAATAAAAACAAGAATAAGAATGCCATCTACTGGTGTGGAAAGTAGCAAGCCTCTAATAAGTCCGCAGTGAGCAAAAGAGAATGAAATGTTCCTGTTATTTTACAATGGAGATAAAAGCTAGAGAATGGAGTCTTAAATAACTGAAGTAATAAAGGGCGTAGGCAAATAAACCTCCCCAGCTGGTAGATCTTTCACGGTATCTAAGTTCTGTGGTGTTCCCTACCGTGGGTTCCGCTCTGACCCAGAAGACAATGTTAAAGTGGCATAAAGCATTTCCTTTACTGACTTGTTACAATGTTTGAAAACAAACTAATCTCGAACTTCATATTTTAGTTGTTTTGTCCAGGCAGATAGATGGAAAGGCATGTGACTGTCCTCTGTTTGTTTTCCTGGACATTGGCCTAATGCCGAGCTCTTCGCACATTTTTGCAGAAGACACACCAGGCATGAGTGAACTGTGTGTTCAGTGCTCAGTGCTGGCCTCTGGGCACGTGTTCATGTCTATGGACATCTTCACGTGGCTGGAGATGCATTTGTCACCATTTCAAATTGAAATATTATGTCTAATCACTTGTTATTTCAAAATCCTTTTCATATCATGATATTTCATTAGATATATTCATTAAAATGTCCACATCCCCAGGGCTTATTTGATTGAGTATAAATATCTCATTGTTCCAGCACCATTTACAGAAAAGATAAAATTATCCTTTTCCCAACTAAACAGCTTTGGCACATTTGCCAAATACTAATTGATGAAATGTGTGGGCAGATTCCTGGGTTTTATATTCTCTTCCATAATTTATTTACCTGTTCTTCACTGTTTTGATAATGATATCTTTATACTAAGTCTTGAATCAGCCATTGCAAATCGTCTAAATAGATTCTTTTCCAAGAATTTTTAAAAATCTATTTTTAGGCATTTTGCAGTCCCATATAAACCTTAAAATCACCTTGTAAATTTGTGCAAAAATGAGCTGTGGGAATCAATTGAGATTGTGTTGTGTTTCTAAGTTAATTAGTGGCAAATTCATCAATAATGTTGAGGTTTTGTGTATTAATAGGGTATGTCTTTACAATTATGTGGGTCCTTTAAATTTTTATGAAGAAATTATTTGTAACATAAAACTCAAAATGAATCCACAGACTAAATAGAAAGATTAAAATTATAAGCATTCTGAAATAGAAAAAGAAAAAAAAAGACTTCATGATCTTGGGTTTGGCGAAGGTTTCTTCAATATTATAAGAACATAACACAAACTATGAGACTAAATAATAAGTAGGACTTCATCAAAATCACAGAAGAGGGGGCAGAGAGATTTTAAGAGCCAGAGGCCCAAGACATCTGCTGCTAGGAAGCTTAGTGACTCCTACCCACCACAGAGAAGCCACACCCAGGAAATCCCAAGGTTGCCTAAAGAAGACTTGTATAATGACAACACCAGTAGCCATGCCAACATGGATGGGGAGTTTTCATAAGCTTCTGTGCCTAGAGAAAGGACTGCAGGCGATCAATGACAACTGCGAAAGGGCCAATCAGTTTTCTCCCAGGACAATCCCCCAGATAGGCTATCCAACCCTAAGTGATCAGCCCTAAACACAAGTATATATAAACAACACAGACTCAGTAGGTTTTACATTTAAATACACTTCGTGTGTGTGTGTGTGTGTGTGTGTGTGTGTGTGTGTGTGTGTGTGTGTGTGTGTGTGTAACAATAATAGTTTGAAAAGAAGAGGTCATGAATTTAAGAACTAGTGGGAGAGAACAGAGAGATAAACAGGGAGGCAGACATAATGTAAATATAGTGCTCATACATGGAATTCTCAAAACAAAAACAAATCAATTAAATGAAGACTTATACTCAAAAAATGTAAATGAAATAGAATCCTATCATATTATTTTGTGAGCTTGAAATGAATTAGCCCAGATGAAAAAAATTAAAATGTAATTCTTCAGAAGACACCATTAGCAAAAAATGAAAGGCAAGTCCCAAACTGAAAGAAAAATTTTGCAAAACATAAACTATCTACAAAAAAGAAACTTATCTGGCTGGAAAGATGATGCAGCAGTTAAGAATAATTCTTGTACAGGCCATGCCTTCCAGAAAACCAGATGGGCTACCAATAGAACTTCTCCTCTCTCTGTTCCCCTAGACCCAATCCCTCAGTCTCTTCACTAGTCCTGCAACAGACCACTAGCTGTACCCTCCTGCCCCCAATTCCCTGTGGGTCCCACAGACTATCGCCTCCTAACCCACCTCCCCCAACTGTCTCTGCATCCCAGTCTCCAACACCAGCAGGCTTTCCCTGTGAACACATCAGCTGAGCAGGTCAGCAAAACAGGCAGGACATAGCCATCTCACTTACAGAAAATCCAGAGGAAACAGAAATCAAGGAACAAAACACCTACCCATCAAAGACAAATCAGCACCTAGGCCTATAATCATCCCAAAGCCAGATGCCTAGATACCAGTGTAAAAATACAACAAATAAAAGCCAGGGCAATATATTTCTACTAGAGCCCAGCTATCCTATCATAGTGGCCCTGAATATGTCAACAGAGCTGAAGAACAAGAAAATGACCTTAATGAAGATGATAGAGGTCCTTAAAAATTAAATGAACAAATCTCTTAAACAAATACAGGAAGACACAAACAATTGGAGGAAATGAATAAATCCCTTCAAGAAAGCCAAGAAAATACACAGAAACATTTGAAGAAAACTAATAAAACTGTTCAAGACCTGAAAATGGATATAGAAGCAACAAAGGAAACACAAACTGAGTGAAGTCTGGAGATTAAAAAAAAGTTAAGAATTGAGAGAGTGCGGAGGTGAGGTGCTTCAGGTTCTGCCTTGGGCCCAACTTCTGCCTGCCCACCCTGGCAAATCCCACCCAAGGGTCTGCAATAGGACGACTCGACCCCTGAGGACCAAGCAACCCAAAGTCTGCTGACATCTCTGTGCCAGTGCTGCTCTCACCCACCTGGAGAGCGAGTGCCTCAGACCTGCCTGCTCCTAACTTGAGACCCATCAGAGTATCAAAGTCAATTGCACACACGTGAAGAGAACGCCGGACCTATACACACCTGGAAAGGAAGTAACACCAACTGTACCCACTGGAACAAGAGATGGGAAGACAACAATATAAGAACACATCCAACAACAGGAAAAACAATATGACACCACTAGAGTCTAGGGACTCTACACCAGCAAGACATAAACCTCCCAACACAGAAGCAGCAGAAGAGAGCAACCTTAAAAACAACTTCATGCAGATGATAGAGACCCTAAGAGAGGAAATCAGAAAATCCTTCAGAGAAATGGAAGAAAAGACAAACAAAAGATGCAAGAAATCAAGGAAAGCAGAAAAAAAACAAGAAAATACAATTAAACAGCTGAAGGAAACAGTTCAGGACCTGAAAACTGAATTAGAGACAATAAAGAAAACACAAACTGAGGGAATGCTGGAAGTGGAAAAGCTGAGTAAACAATCAGGAACCACAGATGCAAGCATAACCAATAGAATACAAGAGATGGAATACAGAATCTCAGATGCTGAAGACAAACTAGAGGAAATAAACTCGTCAACTAAAAATCTGAAGTCTAACAAATCCGTAACACAAAATATCCAGGAAATATGGGACACAATGAAAAGACCAAACCTAAGTATAATAGGTATAAAAGAAGGTGAAGAAACCCAACTCAAAGGTGCAGAAAACATATTCAACAAAATCATAGAAGAAAATTTTCCCAACCTAAAGAAAGGCATGCCAATGAGTGTACAAGAAGCCTGCAGAATGCCAAATAGAGTGGACCACAAAAGAAAGTCTCCTCATCACATAATAATTAAAAACCAAACATACAGAATAAAGAAAAAATATTAAGAGCAACAAGGGGAAAAGACCAAGTAACATATAAAGGCAAACCTATCAGAATCACACCAGACTTCTCCATGGAAACTCTGAAAGCTAGAAGGACCTGGATAGATATCCTACCAACTCTGAGAGAACACGGATGCCAGCCCAGACTACTATACCCAGCAAAGCTTTCAATCACTATAAATGGAGAAAAAAAAGATATTCCACGACAAAACCAGATTTAAACAATATGTAACCAGTAATCCAGCCCTACAGAAAGTACTGGAAGGAAAACTCCAACCTAAGGAAATTAACTACACTCGCATAAACATAGGCAATAGATAATCCCATGCTACAAAAACACAAAATAAAAGGCAGGGTAAATCCTCATACAATACCAATACCAACAACAAACCAAAAACAAACAAGAATAAACACTCAATGGACCTTAATTTCCCTCAATATTAATGATCTTAACTCTCCTATAAAAAGACACAGGTTAACAGATTGGATATGAAGACAGAATCCATCCTTCTGCTGCATACAAGAAACACACCTCAAATTCAAAGGCAGACATTACCTCAGAGTAAAGGGTTGGGATAAGATACTCCAATCAAATAGACCCAAGAAATGAGCTGGGGTAGCTATCCGAGTATCTAACAAGTTAGACTTCAAACTAAAATCAATCAAACAAGATGAAGAAGGCCATTTCAGATTCATCACAGGAAAAATCCATCAGGAAGAAGTCTCAATTCTAAACATCTATGCCCCAAATACAAAGGCACCAACAATCGTAAAAGAAACATTATTAAAACTCAAATCACAAATAAGGCCTCACACAGTTATAGTGGGAGACTTCAACACCCCATTCTCAACACTGGACAGGACCACCAGACAGAAACTTAACAAAGAGACAAAGGAACTAACAGAAGTTATGACCCAATTGGGATTAACAGACATTTATAGAACTTTCTATCCAAACACAAAAGAATATACCTTCTTTTCAGCATCACATGAAACCTTCTCAAAAATCGAATACATTCTCGGCAACATAGCAAATCTCAACAGGTACAAAAAAATTGGAATAATCCCCTGTGTCTTATCAGACCACCATGCTTTAAAGTTAGAAATAAAAAACATATCAAAGTGCAGAAAACCTACCAACTCATGGAAATTGAACAACACGCAATTGCAGCATTCCTGGGTCAAGGAAGAAATAAAGAAAGAAATTATAGACTTCCTAGAATTCAATGAAAATGTTGACACAACATACCCAAACTTATGGGACACTTTGAAAGCAGTACTAAGAGGAAAGTTCATAGCTCTAAGTGCTCACATGAAGAAACTAGAGAATAGCCACACCAGAGATTTGACATCACAGCTGAAAGCTTCTAGAAAAAATGGAAACAAATTCACCCCAGAGGAGCAGACGCCAGGAAATAATCAAACTGAGGGCAGAAATCAATGAAGTTGAAACAAAGAAAACAATTCAAAGAATCAATATAACAAAGAGTTGGCTCTTCAAGAAAATCAACAAGATAGACAAACCATTATCCAAACTAACCAAAAGGCAGAGAGAGATCATGCAAATTAAAAAAAATCAGAAATGAAAAGGGGAACCTAACAACGACACTGAGGAAATCCAGAGAATCCTCAGGTCATACTTTGAAAACCTGTATTCCAAAAAATTTGAAAATTTAAAGGAAATGGACAATTTTCTGGACAGTTATCACTTACCAAAATTGAATCAAGAACAGATAAGCAACTTAAACAGACCTATAACCTCTAAGGAAATAGAAGCAGTCATCAAAAGCCTCCCAACCAAAAAAAGCCCAGGACCAGATGGATTCATTGCAAAATTCTACCAGAAATTCAAAGAATTGCTAATACCAATACTCCTCAAATTGTTCCACAAAATAGAAGCAGAAGGGTTATTGCCAAACTCTTTTTATGAGGCTACAATAACCTTGATACCCAAGCCACACAAAGACACAACTAAGAAAGAGAACTACAGACCAATATCCCTCATGAACATTGATACAAAAATTCTCAATAAAATACTGGCAAATTGAATCCAAGAACACATCAGAGAAATCATGCATCATGATCAAGTAGGCTTCATCCCAGGGATGCAAGGATGGTTCAACATATGAAAAATCCATCAATGTAATCAACCATATAAACAGACTGAGGAAAAACCACATGATCATCTCACTAGATGTGGAAAAAGCCTTTGACAAAATCCAACACCCCTTCATGATAAAGGTATTGGAGAAATCAGGAATTACAGGAACGTACCTCAACATAATAAAAGCAATATACAGCAAGCCAACAGCCAACATCAAATTAAATGGAGAGAAACTCGATCCAATTCCTCTAAAATTGGGGACAAGACAAGGCTGTCCACTCTCTCCATACCTCTTCAATATAGTCCTTGAAGTCCAAGCTAGAGCAATAAGACAACAAAATGAGATCAAGGGAATACAAATCTGAAAGGAAGAAGTCAAACTCTCACTATTTGCAGATGATATGATAGTCTACATTAGTGACCTGAAAAACTCTACCAGGGAACTCCTACAGCTGATAAATACCTTCAGCAAAGTTGCTGGATACAAGATTAACTCAAAAAAAAATCCGTAGCCCTACTATATACCAATGACACATTGGTGGTGAAAGAAATCAGAGAAACATCACCCTTTACAATTGCCACAAACAACATAAAATACCTTGGTAACACTAACCAAAAAACGTAAAACACCTGTACCATAAGAATTTTTAGTCTCTAAAGAAAGAAATTAAAGAAGATACCAGAAAATGGAAAGATCTCCCATGCTCTTGGATAGGCAGGATCAACATAGTAAAAATGGCAATCTTGCCAAAAGCAATCTACAGATTCAATGCAATCCCCATCAAAATCCCAACACAATTCTTCACAGACCTTGAAAGAACAATTCTCAACTTTATATGGAGAAACAAAAGACCCAGGGCAGCCAAAACATCCCCATACAATAAAGGAACTTCTGGAGGCATCATCATCTCTGACTTCAAGCTCTATTACAGAGCTATAGTCCTGAAAACAGCATGGTACTGGCACAAAAATAGACAGGTAGACCAATGGAATAGAGTTGAAAACCCTGATATTAACCCACACACATATGAACACCTGATTTTTGATAAACAATCCAAATTTATACGATGGAACAAAGAGAACATCTTCAACAAATGGTGCTGGCATAACTGGTTGTAGACATGTAGAAGACTGCAGTTAGACCCAAGCCTATTGCCTTGCACAAAACTTAAGGATGAAAGATCTCAATATAAATCCAGCTACACTGAACCTATTAGAAGACAAACTGGGAAATACCCTTGAATTAATCGGTACAGGAGACCGCTTCCTGAACATTATACCAGTAGCCCAGACACTGAGGTCAACAATTGATAAATGGGACCCTCTGAAACTGAGAAGCTTCTGTAAGGCAAAGGAGGCAGCCAGCAAGACAAAACGGCAGCTGACATACTGGGAAAAGATATTCACCAATCCCACATCTGACAGAGGGCTGATCTCCAAAATATACAAAGAACTCAAGAAGCTAGCCTCCAAAACACCAAACAATCCAATTAAAAAATGGGGTACATAACTAAATAGAAAATTCTCAATAGAAGAATCTAAAATGGCTGAAAGACACATAAGAAAGTGTTCAACATCCTTAGCCATCAGGGAAATGCAAATCAAAACAACTCTGAGATACCATCTTACTCCTGTCAGAATGGCCAAAATCAAAAACACCAATGACAGTTCATGTTGGAGAGGATGTGGAGAAAGGGGAACACTTCTCCACTGCTGGTGGGAGTGCCAACTTGAACAGCCACTGTGGGAATCAGTATGGCAACTCCTCAAGAAAATGGGAATCAGTCTACCACAAGATCCAGCAATTCCACTCTTAGGCATATACCCAAAAGAAGCACATTCATGCAAGGACATCTGTTCAACGATGTTCATAGCAGCATTATTTGTAATAGCCAGAAACTGGAAGCAGCCTAGATGCCCCTCAACAAAGAATGGATAGAGAAAATGTGGTACATTTACACAATGGAGTACTACTCAGCAGAAAAAAAAAACAATGGAATCTTGAAATTTGCAGGAAAATGGATGGATCTAGAAGAAACCATTCTGAGTGAGGTAAACCAATCACAAAAAGACAAACATGGTATGTACTCACTCATATGTGGATTTTAGACATAGAGTAAGGATTACCAGCCTACAATTCACACTGCCAAAGAAGCTAATAAACAAGGAGGCCCCTAAGAGAGACATACATGGTCCCCTAAAGAAGGGGAGAGGGTCAAGATCTGCTGAGCAAATTGGGAGCACGGGAAGAGGGGGGAGCTAGGAGCATGAGAAAGGGAGTAGAAGAGGGATGCAGAGGACATGAGGGAGCAGAAAATTTGAGTCAGGGGAAGAATAGATGATAACAAGAATGGAGGTATCATAAGAGAGAAAGAGAGAGATTTTAGGTTTACAGAGAAATCAGCCACTAGGAAAAGGTCTGGAGATCTACAAGGATGACACCAGCAAACAATCTAAGCAACGGAGAAGAGGCTACCTTAAATGCCCTCCCCTGATAATGAGATTGATGACTGACTTATATGCCATCCTATAGCCTTCATCGAGCAGCTGGTGGAAGTAGAAGCAGACACCCACAACTAATCACCGAACTGAACTGGAACCCAGATGCAGAGAAGGATAAGTGAAGAGCACAGGGGTCCAGACCAGGCTGGTGAAACCCACAGAAACAGCTGCCTTGAACAAGGGGGAACTCTTGCTCCCCAGACTGATAGCTGGAATACCAGCATGGGACTGATCCAGACCCCAGGAACATGGGTTTCTGTGAATTATTTTTCAGAAATCTACGGCGCCTCCTATAGAAGTTTACTACTTATCCCTAGCATAGGTGTGGACTTTGGGAGCCCATTCTGTATAGAGGAATACTCCCTGAGCCAAGACTCATGGAGTTGGGCCTAGGCCCTATCCCAAAGGATACAATAGTCTCTGATGACATCCTATGGAAGGCCTCACCATCCAGGGGGAGCAAAAGGATATGTGATAGATAGGTTTTTATTTGGGGGGCAGCAGTAGGGGAGGGCGGGTGGGAGAAGTAACTGGGATTGTTATGTAAAACAACACTGTTTCTAATTCAAATTTTAAAAAGTTGGAAAAATATAGAGCACAAACACATAGGAAATTCCAGACCATCATGTTTTAAAGATATTTTTCAAAACACTGAAATTCCTTTGTCTAAATTATTTTTTAACTAGGGAAGACTTTAAAGGTCCTAGCTTTAAATATAGAGAATGGATGTCTTGTGGAATGGAACAAACTTGAAAATAAAATATTTTTTCTGACAATAAAAAAAATTAAGAAGTCAAACAGGAGCTATAGAGTCAAGCTTCACCAACAGAATATAAAAGTTGGAAGAGAGAATCTCAGGCATTGAATATACAATGAAAGAAATGGATATATCAGCCAAAACATATGTTAAATCTAAATCAAAAAAAATTCTGATGTAAAACATCTAGGAAATCTGAGACACTATGAAAAGACCAAATCTAAGAGTGGCAGGAATAGAGAAAGGGGAAGAGTCCCAGCTCAAAGACCCAGAAAATATTTTCAACAAAATCATAGAAGAAAAATTCCTAAACTAAAGGACATGCCTATAAAGGTACAAGATGCTTATGACCACCAAAAAGATTGTACCAGAATAGAAAGTCCCCTTGGTACATAATAATCAAAACACTAAACATACAGAAGAAAGAAAGAGAATTATAAGATGCAAGGGAAAAATAGCAACTAACCTACAAAAGCAGATCTGTTAGAATTACACCTGATTTCTCAATGGAGACTCTAAAAGCCAGAAGGGCCTCAACAGATGTGCTGCAGACGCCTAGAGAACACAGATGCCAGCCCAGACTACTGTACCCAGCAAAACTTTCAATCACAATAGGTGGAGAAAATAAGATATTCCATGATAAAGTCTATTCTAAATATTTGTCAATAAATCCAGCCCATAGAAGGTATTAGAATGAAAACTCCAACTAAAGGAGGTCACCTACACCCATGAAAACAGAAAAAGTAATCTCACATCAGCAAAACATAAAGAAGAGATCTCTCTCTCTCTCTCTCTCTCTCTCTCTCTCTCTCTCTCTCTCTCTCTCTCTCTCTCATGCACACACATACACACACACACACACCACCACCACCACCACCAACAACAACAACAACAACAACAACAACAACAACAACCACAAAATCATAGGAAACAACAATCATTGGTCATTAATAACTCTCAGTATCAATGGTCTCACTTCCCTGATAAAAAGACACAGACTAACAGAATGGATGTAAAAACAGGATCCCTCTTCTGCTGCATCCAAGAAACACACCTCAATATCAAGGGTAGACATTACCTCAGGGCAAAGGATTGGAAATATATGAAACAAAGGGACCCAAGAAGCAAGCTAGTGTAACAATTTTAATGTCTAATATAATAGACTTTAAACCAAAACTAATCAAAAGAGCTGGGAAAGGACACTGCATATTCATCAAAGGAAAAATCCATCAAGAAGACATTTCAATTCTTAATATCTTCCCCCCAAACACAAAGACACTCGAGTCTGTAGAAGAAACATGACTATAGCTTAAATTACATACAGATCTTCTTACACTGATAGTGGGAGACTTCAATCCTCCACTCTCACCAATGGAGAGGCATCCAGACAAAAACAAAACAGAGAAATGCTGGACTTAACAGATATTATGAACCAAATGGACCTACCATAACTACAGAACATTTCAGTCAAACACAAAATAATATATTCATACTCATGGAATTTTCTCCAAAACTGACCACATACTCAGATACAAAGCAAGTCTCAACAGGTACAAGAAAATTGAAATAACTCCCTGAACTCTATCATACCATCATAGATTAAAGCTGGATATCAATGGCAACAGAAAGCTTACAAATTCATGAAAACTGAACAACTCTCTACTGAATGAAAAATGGGTCAAGACAGAAATAAAAAAGAAACTAAAGACTTCCTAGAATTCAATAAAAATGAATACACAGCATATCCAAACATTTTTAACACTATATAGGCAGTTCTAAGAGGAAAGTTTGTAGTACTAAGTACCTACATTTAAAAATAAAATGGAAAGATTTCATACTAGAAACTTAACAGCACAGCTGAAAGCTCCAGAAAAGTGGTTCTCAAATTTCCTAATGCTGTTAACCTTTAATACAGTTCTTCATGTCATGGTGTCTCTCAACCATAAAATTATTTTCATTGCTACTTCATAACTGCAATATTGCTACTGTTATGAATCCTGACATAAATATCTGATATCCAGGATGTATGAGTGTCCATAACAATATTGTGTTTTGATATGATGGCCCTCAGGAAGGACCCCTACGAAAGGGTCATTTGACCCCCTAAATGGGTAGCAACCTAACAGGTTGAGAACCACTTCTCTAGAACAAAATGAAGTAAATACACTCAAGAGGAGTGTATAGCAAGAATTAATCAAACTGAGAACAGAGATCAATAAAATAGAAACAGAGAACAATACAAAGAGTCAATGAAACAGAGCTAGTTCTTCAAGAAAATAAACAAGATAGAATAACCCTTATCCAAATCAACTAAAAGACTGAGAGAGAATATTCAAATTCACAAAATCAGAAATGAAAAGGGTACACATAACAACAAACACCAAGGAAATCCAGAGATTCATAAGGACATACTTTAAAAACTTTTACTCCACCAAATTGGAAAATCTGAAAGAAAAGGATAATTTTCTTGATACACACCACTTATGAAAGTTAAATCAAGATCAGATAAACAATATAAATAGACCTATAACACCTAGTGAAATAGAACAAGTCATCAAAAGTCTCCCCCCACACACACCTCAAAAAAAAATATCTAGGGCCAGATGGTTTTAGTTCAGAATTCTACCAAACTTTCAAAAAATAGTTAAAGCCAACATCCCTCAACATTTTTCACATAATATAAACATAAAGAATGCTTATATTCCTCATTTTATAAGTCCACAGTAGCCTGATACCTAAACAAACTGAAAGAAAAAAATAAAAACATGATCATCTTATTAGATGCCAAAAAAGCCTTTGACAAAATCCAACAACCCTTCATGTTAAAAGTCTTAGAGAGATTAGGGATACAAGAAACACAACAAAGGCAATAAGTAACAAGCCTATAGCCAACATCAAATTAAATGGAGAGATACTCAAAGCAAATCCACAAAAATCAGGAGCAAGACAAGGCTGTTCACTATCTCTATGTCTATTCAATATAGTACTTGAAGTTCTAAATGAAGCAATAAGACAACTGAAGGACATTAAGTGGATTAAAATTAGAAAGGAAGAAGTCAAACCATCATTATTTGCAGATGATATGATAGTATATTTAAGTGATTATAAAATTTCCATCAGGGAACTCCTACAGCTGATAAACACTTTCAGTGAAGTGCTGGATATAAGATTTACAAAACAAAACAAAATAAAACAAAAACAGTAGCCCTCTTCTATACAAATGGCAAACCGACTGAGAAAGAAATCAGGGAAACAACACCTTTCACAATAGCCTCAAATAATATAAAATACCTTGGAATGACTCTGACCAAGCAAATAAAAGACTTGTATGATAAAAAACATCAAGTCTTTGAAGAAAGAAATTGAAGATATCAGAAGATGGAAATATCTCCCATGTACATGGATCTGCAGGATTAACATAGTAAAAATGGCAATCTTACCAAAAGCAATCTACAGATTCAAGCAATCCCCATCATACTTTCAACACAATTCTTTACAGAGCTTGAAATGATAATTCTCAACTTCATATGGAAAAACAAGAAACCCAAGATAGCTAAAACAATCCAGAACAATAAAAGTACTTTTGGATGTTTTACCATTTCTGATTTCAAGTTGTACTAAAGAAATATAATAATAAAAATCACATGCTGTTGGCATAAATACAGATATGTTGATCAATGAAATAGAAGTGAAGACCCAGACATAAATTCATAACCATTAGGACACCTGTCTTTTGATAAAGAAGCCAGAAATACACACTGGAAAAAAGAAAGTATCTTCAACAAATGGTGCTGGGCAAACGTCTACATGGAGAAGAGCACAAATAGATCCATATTTATTGCCCTCCACAAAACTCACATCCAAGTGCATCAAAAACCTCAACATAAAATCTGAGACATTGGACCTAATAGATGAGAAAGTTGGGAATATTCTTTAACTCTTTGGCATAGGAAAAGAACTTCTGAACAGAACACTGTTAACACTTAGACACTAAGATCAACAATTATAAAACAGAACCTTGTGAAACTGAAAAGCTTCTGTACAAAGGACACCATCAATCAGATAAAGTGTAAGTGCACAGCATGGAAAAATATTGTTTCCAACTCCACATCTAATAGAGGGCTAATATCCAAAATATGTAGAAAACTTGAGAAACTATATACCAAAAAAGAATCTAATTTTAAAATGGGGTATAGATTTGAACAGAGGATTCTGAATAGAGGAATCTCAAATCGCTGAGAAACACTTAAAATGTCCAACATTTCCTGATGTTAGCCATCAGGAAAATGCAAATCATAATGACTCTGAGATGCCATCTTACACCTGTCAGAATGGCTAAGATCAGAAACACAAGCTACAGCTCATGCTGGAGAGGATGTGGAGTAAGGGGAACACTCATCCATTGCTGGTAGGAATGTAAGCCACTATGGGAATCAATATGGTGGCTCCTCAGAAAATTGAAAATACATCTACCTCAAGACCCTGCTATACCACACTTAAAGCATACACCCAAAGTCACTCCATCCTACCACAAGGATACTTGCTAAACCATGTTCTTTTGGCTTTATTCATAATAGCCAGAATGAGGAAATAACCAAGATATTCCTTAAAAGAAGAATAGATAAACAAAATACGATGCATTTACACAATGGAACATTACTTAAATGCTTAAAAAACATAACATCATGAGATTTGCATGCAAATGAGTGAACTAGAATAAAATCATCCTGAGTAGGGTAAGCCTGACCCACAAAGGCAAATATGTTATGTATTCACTTATAAGAGGATATTGGATATTAAGTAAATGACAACCAAGCCACAATTTGTAAACACAGAGATGTTAGGTAAAGAGTTTAGTTGGGTCTCCCTGGGAAGGGGAAATAGAATAAGTTTTATTGGTAGACTGGGGGCAGGTGTGGACAGGAGCAGGAGGGGGTAGGTGGGAAGGAGATGGTTGGAGGGAGAGAGTGCTGGAAAAGATGGCTGAAATTGGAAGGGTTGTGGAAACCTGGTACAGTGGAAACTTCCTGGGATCTTCGAACATTGATCCTAATGAGGACTCCTAGTAATGGTGGCGAGAGTCTCAACTGTCTATCTCTCATATCCAGGCAATGTGTCCAGTAGAGGAACTGTGTTGCATTCAACTGAGTTGTTGGCCAAGGGGGTCCCATGAAAATCCCCAAACAACACAAGCTGATGCTAAGACAAAAGAGTTGCTCTTCCCAAACTGACAGTGGGGTCCCACTGCCAAGGATAACATCCACACAATGCACTGAACATGGAAAAGTTGAGCTGATGTCCATAGAACCCTCACCTTACATTCTAGTCTCTTTGGTGTGGGAAGATACTCTGCAGGCTACTGAAAGAGAAATGTGGACACCAATCCAGCCACAAAATCTTTGACCTACAATATTTCTTACCTATAAAATATGCTGGGGCAATGGTGACACATAACTTGTGAGAGTAGCCAACCAATGTCTGATTTGACTTAAGGCACATTCCACTTAAGAAGGAACCCATATGGGATTGAGTAACCAAGAACCGGAGACTAGACAGCCCAGAGACTTAGAGTAAAACCCAACATGACTAACCTAAAAAAACAATAAAATGATTCATAATGATATTCTGCTATAGTCATAGATCAGTACCTTACCCAATCATCATCAAAGAAGATTCCTCCAGCAGCAGATGGATGCAGATTCAGAAAGCCAGAGTCAGACATTCTGTGGAAAGAGAGTCTAAACTAGAGGTCTCCATTGGGTTCCTCCCCTCGGAGCTTAGGGAATCCTATGAAAGAGGAGGCAGAAAGACTTTAAGAGTCAGAGGAGACGGAAAAATCAAGAGAACATGACACTCTGAACCAAGTAAGCAAGGCACACATGAGCTCACAAAGCCGGAAGCAGCAAGCACAGCACTGACGTGGCTCCACACCAGCTACTCTGCATATATATTATAGCTGCTGTTAGCTTAGTATTTTTACATGGCTGCTGATTATGAGAACAAGTGGGTCTCTGACTCTCGTGCCTGCTCCTGGGCTCTTTTCTTCCTGTTTCCATGCCCCATTCCAATGCCATAGTTTTCACTTCATCTTATTAGATTTTTTGTCGTTTGGTTGTTTTCTCTTAGAAGCCCGTTCTTTTCTAATGAGAGATTGAGAGATGGAAAGGGAGGAAGGTGATGAGGAACTGGGTGGAGGGGAGGGAGGGGGAGCTAGAATCAGGATATATTATATGAGAAAAGAACTATCTTCAGCAAAAAAGAAAATAAATCATATAAATTCTCTGATAAAGAAAATACCACTTGTTCTTATAGGGAACCCAGGTTCAATTCTCAGCACGCACATGGAAATTCACAACTCCATTTCCAGGGTATCCACTACCCTCTTCTGGAATCTATGGGTATCAAGCATGAATATGATATATAAACATAAATACAAGCAAACACAAACATAAAATAAAAAGTAAGTCTCAAGAATAAATAAGGACATATACCTAGGTTAAGATATGAAGAATTGTTATCACCAAAAATCAGAGTCAAACAATCTGGTTAATAAAAGAGTTAAAGAATTAAACAGATATTTAATTAAAGAAAATGTACAGATAACGAACAAATAAAAATGTTCCCCAATGTCATTAATTGTTAGGAAAATGTCAGGGCCAGGTAGATAGTAGACAGAGGTGCTGCATAGGGAGAAAGGGGAAGTAGGGGAGGGGAAACTTAACTGGGGAGGTAGAGTGAGAATAACACAGAAAGAGAGGTGGGGGGAGACAAATAACACTAAGGATGTTTGAAAAGGGTATACAGAAACATAAGTTTACTTAAAATACATATAGTATTTTACATGTATACATACATACATGCATGTATAATTATGTCACACAGGGTAGTAATGCTCCCCCAGGAGCCAGACTATCTAAGAAATACCACAGTGCCAGGAAAGGGAAACTACATTCAAGTTGTTGGTTAGAGGGGTCCAAAAGACCCCAAAAGCAGAATAAACTTACACCATTGTCCTTTATAGCCACCCCAAAACTCAAAGGTTAAGAGTCTATTGACGAGGACACCACAAGCATCACACACAGGACCTGCAGAAATTGAGTTGACATTCACCTGCAATCCTTTTTCCTGAGGACTAATTGTATCAGAAGGTGCCATACAAGCTGCCATGGGGTGGGGGGGGGGGGAGAAGCAATCAATTTTCTTACTTGATTGTGAAGACTGAAAACACAACTGTGACTGGCCCACCAAGATATCCTCAATGGTGACACTATTATCTTGGGGATAGTCAATAGCTGTCTAATTAAAGTCTGCTCAATAGGGGGGGGAGATCCATGCCTGATACTGTAAACCTAGTCAACTACATGTTACTGGAGAGAAGACAGACACTAGAGGAGTACCTACTATTGCTATTTCCCTAGATCGATACAGCTTCTAAAGGTATTCTAAACACTTATCCTTATACTCAGAGTTACATGTGGCTCTCACCCCTCATCAAAGAAGTTTCTTGTTGCAGCAGATGGAGGTTACTATAGAGATTCACAACTTGTCTAAATGCAGGAAGTAAATGTTTATGGTGTTCCCAGCCTCCGCTGGTATATCTACAAAACAATCCCTACATCAAAGGATTGGGGAAACATCAAGGAAGAGGGGGCAGAAAGATTGTAAGAGCCTATGCAAAGTAGTACCTTCTGGGCATGACAGGGATACTTCAGCCCTCAAATCTCAACTGTATGTCTGCCTAAAAAGACCTAAATAATGACAAGGTTATCTAGTTCCTTGTCTAATGCTGTGAGTATATGTTTTTCTTATTGGTTGATGAATAAAGCTGTCTCAGCCAATGGACAGGCAGGATGTAGCCAGGCAGGAAGTATAGTCTGGGTTACCAGACCAGGAGAATTCTGGGAAGAGGAAGGCAGAGAGTGGGTCGAGAGAGAGACACCATGTAGCTGCCTAGGAAGAAAGAGACCTGGGCATCACTGGTAAGCCTAGACCACATAAAGATATGTAGATTAATAGAAATGGGTTAATAATTAAGATAGAGTTATCTAGTAAGAAGACTAAGCCATTGGCCAAACAGTTTATTAGTATAAGCCTCTGTGTGTTAATTTGGCTGTGGGACTGGGTGGGACAGGAATTTCCATCTACACTTGTCATTTTTAGAAGCCCTAAATACGTGTACATATGTGCAACACTAAATGGATACAGTGCACTGTGTGTGTGTGTGTGTGTGTGTGTGTGTGTGTGTGTGTGTGTGTGTGTGTAAAATAACAATATTCTCTGCACAATTGTAAAGTCATTGGAGTTGTGAAAAATAGGATTTCTATGGCAAGAAACTAGTAGGCAGTCTCTAACAGGGAAAAAATTTACATCCTAGATTTTATCATTAACATTAATTATAGAATTGAGCCTCCCCAATTTGTAAAACCCAAAATCTAATATTCTCCAAATTCAGGACTTTTCCAGTGTCAACAGACTACCACAAGGAAAATTCTGTATGTGGCTTCTTATTAGGGGTGTAGTAAAAATTGTTGCAGAAAATTATCTTTAAGCCATATGTATAAGGTACATATAAAACATAAGCGAACTTCAAATGTGGACATGGATTCCATCCTCAAAATGTGTTGCTGTGTATGTATAAATATCTCAAAAACCAAAGGAAAAATTGAAATCTAAAGTATCTGTGGTCCCAAGTACCTCAGATCAAGATAGTCAGTCTGTACTAGTCTGATCACACTGCCTGCTCCTCTGGAGGATGTCCTTCAAGATATGTAAGGCAGAGCTCATCTCCACAGCATCCCAAGCCTCATGAAAATCTCTGATCAAGGCCAACAAGAGCCCCAGCCATCTGCACTTCCGCTCCCTATACCACCATGGCCCTTCTGCATCTTCATCTTCTTCCTGATTCCCCACTACAACACACGCATACGTACATGTGCGTGCTCCTTCTTTCCCACCAGTGCTCATGTTAGTATGTTTTAAGACGGCCAGGCTTTGCTGGGGCTGATCTCTCCTCCCACACATTTCTTTGAGATTCATTCCTTCCATAGCTTTGGTCAAAGATCCCTTTCCCTAACCATCTTAATTTAAAATTACAAATCTCTTTTCACGGTTTCGCCTCCAGCCTCAATCACCATGGCATTCTGTACTTGGTCATTTGCTTTATCAGCTATTGGTCTGCACACACTCATTTGCTACTGTCCACGTTACACCGAGCATCTCATTAGGCAATTTATTTATGTTGACCTTGTTAGATTTGTACCATGGCTCTGAAATGGAAATTCTTTGTCTCGTAACAATAAGGAAGCAAACTAAAGGGTTTGAAGAGGGAGATTTAAAACTCAGTTCTGACAAAATAAGGTGCATTCCGGGTGATAGCCCCATCAACAGTGAGTCATGGATCAAGGAGGAGTCCATGGGCCCTGGCCTCTTCCTAATGAAGTATTGGCTCCTGGTGGATTCTGGGAAAGAGGTAGTCATGTCTTCAGTTGAACAGCCACTGAGCTGCCCACCAGGCTCTAATAGCAAGACCCAAACCCAGAGTCACACAGATGATCCTAGTTAAATTCAGTGGGTTTCAAAATAAGAAAGAAAAGACATGAATTAAAAAAATTATGGGAAGGAGTGAGGTTAATGGGAGTAGGAGGAATATTAGAGCAGGCAGGGTATAATCAAATGTACTTAGTACATACATAACAAATTCAGTTGAAAAAGATTCGCTCCTGTCAAACATCATAATCCATTATTTTCCACTGTGACTCAGGACCTTCCCTGGTGGGACAGGCAGAGCGTGCAGGTAGACACCCTAACTACAGGCCTCTATGCAGGCAGACACCCTAACTACAGGCTTCTATCACTCTCATCCCTTTGATGGATTTAAGTGATCAGTTCTTCCAGGTGTCCCTACAGACACTGTAACCTTGACAAAGGAAAGATCTCAAGTGAGTGGTGTTCTATACTTTTTTTTGGGGGGGTGGGTTAGATGGCAAATAAAAGGGTGAGCATTCAGCATTGAAGGAAGGACTCGGGAGTCAGACTGGTCTGCCCCTGTCACCTGGCCGAGTACACTCAGGTCAGCCCAGGCTTCCATGACTACATAGTCTCCAGGCAGATGCAAAGGACCCTTTAAAAGAAAGGCCCCAGCTCGCATAGGCTCTCTTCTGTCCTCTCTCTGTCACTGTGTCTCTGTGTTAAAAGAAAGACCCCCAGCTCGCATAGGCTCTCTTCTGTCCTCTCTCTGTCACTGTGTCTCTGTGTTAAAAGAAAGACCCCCCAGCTCGCATAGGCTCTCTTCTGTCCTCTCTGTCACTGTGTCTCTTCACCTCTTTTCTTACCTCCCACTCAATAAAACTTTCTGTGTGAATCATGTGTACATGACTCTGTTTCCCCAACCACTAAGTCCATCACCGGTCCGGGACCTCAGTCCTCAGGGTCCCAGCGCCGACACACCATCTGTGGTCCCAACCCACGCCACATTGTTCCTAACAATAGGGACAGACAGCCTATGCGGTAGAAAATTCAGAATTACAGTACTGAGGATTCACTGTCATGCCCCATCAAGTTTCCACTTTCCCGAGAGACATACTTGAGATCATTTCAAAACAAGCGAACCACAACTTCCTTTCTCACTCATAGGTTGGCAACCGACAGTGATATTTCTATTGGTGACTGTTGCTTTCACTGTAAATTTGAATCCTGGGAGTGTAGCTATTTATATGAAAACCCTCAATGCCCAGCACATAAAAGAAATTAAAAAGAAAAAGCTCAATGAGCCTTTGCTGGCTGAGTGAATGAAGTGAATAAATGTATGACGGCGCTAGAACTGGGAGGAACTGAGAAAGGTAACGCTGCTACCCAGCAATACGGTTTCTAAAGGGTCCTTTCATCTTTCCTCCTGACTTGAAACATAGACAGGACTATCTTAAATAACGCTATTGCAATGGGATTTTAAAGTGATTACTGCATATCACAATAAGTAATGTTCCAATTTAGAGCCGTGGGTGATGGGTTCAATATGGAACCGCAGTGAAGGCTGAGAAAAGTGTCTGAAATCCAGTAGCTTATTGGTTAAATATTGGTTTAATTTAAATCTGAATCTTAATCCAGGCACACACCCCCTCCTCAGGCAGCCAGCCCCTTTTCAGCTCTCTCCATTGCATGGCAGTGTTTGCATCTGTGTCTGTGTACTATATTACACCATAAATACTGGAAATTGGGGACTGTTGCTTATTCTTAAAACTAAAAATCAACGCTGTGGTGTTAGTGGGCATCCACACAGTATTTCTCTAATCTAATTGATTTACTTTCTCCCTAGCCACTCCCAGCTATAGTAAATGAAGGCATGGTTTTTTTTTTTTTCCTATGGAGGCTCAATTGTGACAACTACTTTAGGCACATATCAAAATGGAAGGGAGCATATCTATAAATACCTGTACTACCAGTCAAATAGCTTCATAAATATCACATCAGACATACTACTTGGCCATCTGATGGGCCATGTATAAGAAAATAATTATCATAGCTCCTCTAATAAAGCCATGATGATTTGACTTGTATTGATCACATACAATTCATCAATCCTGGTCCCAATATATTTATATACATCAGTTCACTTAGTCCAAACACCAACTTTACTAATCTACAATGACTATTGCTCATTTACTAGATGAGCAAATTAAGGTGAAAACCCAGAGCAAATCTGGACTCACCCATAAGTGTAAAAGAGGACAGGAGCCGGGTGTTGGTGGCACACGCCTTTAATCCCAGCACTTGGGAGGCAGAGGCAGGCGGATCTCTGTGAGTTCGAGGCCAGCCTGGTCTCCCAAGCGAGTGCCAGAATAGGCTCCAAAGCTACACAGAGAAACCCTATCTGTCTCGAAAAACCAAGAGAGAGAGAGAGAGAGAGAGAGAGAGAGAGAGAGAGAGGACAGGAGTGGGTTGTACCAGCTCAGAGCCTCTGATTTTAACATTACATTTATTACATTTCTTTATTCCAAGAGTATCTTTTGTCTATTGGCTATCTCTATTCACTCTGATTATCTTTTATTGCAACAAGCATTAGACTTTGATAGATAGTCTTCCAGTGTAGGGTCTGGCTCTTTGTAGGAGTTGAGAGAGTTGATTCTTGATTGCCCTGCACAATGCTATCACTTACAGTAATAATTACAAAAGTAAAAGTGTAGTAAAGTGGGAGGTCTTAAGCCATATTTTATGAGTCACACATGAGCTCTAAAAAGCTGCCATCTTATTATTTCCTTTAGAGATACTTAATAGGTAATGTCAGTAGTAAAGTTTAGTGCCCAACCAGCACTTAATATTCCTTTCCCCTAGAATGATCAGCCCTCTTAAAGGAAAAAGAATCAAAAGAACATGGAGGGTGTGTGTGTGTGTGTGTGTGTGTGTGTGTGTGTGTCCAAATTCGTATCACTGGGCCAAAACCTGAAACATGAAGGAGTTGGGATTAAAGTGTTGCAACAACTATACAGATTGGGCAACCAGAAAAAGCTGCACACACACACAAAAAGAACCAGAATGAGGATATTATCCAGAAAATTAAAATTGCATGTGGCTGTACTTACAGCATATACCACCTGGAAGAAATGGCCCTAAATTGTAGACACAGCATGAAACACACTATTTGAGTTGGTTAGTTTCACATTAACTCATATTATCTGACCTCCTCTGACATAGTTCAACATCTAAACATTTTTCAATCCTCTCTAATAAACTAAATATCCCTCCACCTTGGTACAGCTGGATTTCCAGTAACTCCTCTTAGACCCGAATCTGGGTACCTAAAGCTGTTGGTGAGCTGAATTCTTTCTAGTCCTTGTCTTCTGCTTCAATTCTGATTCTCATTTTGCGTTTTCTACAAAAGAAGAATATATGTTTATGCTTGGGTATTACTGGAAGTAGTTTTTTCAGCTTAAAAGTCAAATTACCACAGAGGCTATTTATCCTTTCTCAACACCATCAACCCAAATCTAGAATACTCACTCAAGCACTCCCAGAATTTGCCCATATGGAGTAACTCACACAGTTGATGCTCCACACTATCTAAAGACCTAGAAAAGTTCTATCAAATTTTGTATTACATATTCAAGATATTTTATTAGAGATATATATGTTTACACTTTCTATATGTTCTTGGCAATTGTAGTATATTGCTATTATTTAAGGACCTTTTATATCCTTTTCTATGAAAGCCTGTTATGTGTGCTGTATATCTATGGCTTTCGTTTTGGTGATTATTTTCTTGGCACATACTGTGACATCCATTACGTCACCCTGTACTTTTCTTTATATTTTATATCTGACTTAGACTGTTTCAAATTCAATATGAACATCCTTGTTATTAGTAGTATAATTGATCTATATCATAGTTTTTGTCAACCTGACATAAACCTAGCCATACCCGGGAAGAGGAATCTCATTTGTGAAAACCCCTCCATCAGATTGGACTGTAGACACATCTGTGTGGCATTTTCTTGATTGCTGATTGATGTGGGAGGGCTCAACCCACTGTGGAGCTTGTGCTTCCTAAGCAGGTGGCTCTGGAAGCAATAAGAAAGGCGGCTGAGCAAGCCAGGAGAAGCAAGCTGGTAAACAGCACTCCTCCATAGTCTCTGCTTCAGTTCCTGCCTCCCGGTTACCGCTTTGAGTTCCTGTCCTAACCTAGCCTAGCCTAGCCTGGGAGTTATAATCTGGAAGAAACCCTCTTCTTCTGACTTGATTTTGCTTGTGGTATTTCATCACGCAGCAGAAAGCAAGCAAGAACAGTTGCTTCTCAGCACAGTCTTATTGACACAGTTGGAACTTCCAACTTTCGTTTTCTAGATATTTATTCATGGTCCTGCATTTTCCAATTTCATGGTTCAATGTGCCATGGTTATCATTCAGTCCAAAGCATTTTATCACCCATGTTCTTTCCTTATTTAGTTCATTGATACTGACAACTATTTTTCTTTATTTCCCAAATGCAGGGCCATTAGTTATCTTTGTAGAATAGATTGACAGTCCAAAGTTCCCATAATACTCTTGTGGGAGGTGAGGTATTTGTATTTATTTATGGGGTTTAATATTCTAATTCACATATGCCTATAATATGTAATGGCCAAATTACTTAACATCCCTATCTCCTTAAATATTATCATCTCTGTGTGATAGGAACTTCCAGCCTCTTTTCCTCTAGTTATTCTGAAATGTGTGATTGGGATTGCAGCTGGTAGTTAACACACTGTGCTACAGAATGTTAGACTCACCCTCCTCCTCTGTGCACTGGTACCCATCAGTCATCGTTTTCTACTCTCCTCCCCATACTGTTCTTAGTGACTTCTGTCTACTCTCTGCTTCTCTCTGACCAACTATTTTATCATTCTTTAAAAAGTGAGAAGATAGTAATTGATTGCTGGATTGTGACTTTTTTTAAGCATCTTTTTGTTTGTATTTGTCCCATCCTTAACTTTGCTTGTTTGCTTGTTGCTTAGTCTATATGGACCTAGCCTACATACCATCTCGGAGTCTCTTGCCCTACCTGTCCTTTACTTCTCTGGTTGCTTTAGTGATATCTATGTGGACTCAATCCAAACTTGTGCAGGTGTAACCTTGCAGTACCTTGCCTCACCCTGTGACACATGCTCCTAATTTTCTTTCCTAGATCTGGCTGCTTGGTTAAGCCATAGCTTGGGATGCCTCTCATAAAAACATAGCAGAGAAAAAGCACCAATAAATAAATGCTTGTTTGCTTTCTATCTGTCTTTCTTGGAAGGCAGGCATGGAAGTTATTTCCCATAGCTTGTCAGCTACATATCTGATACTGGATTAAGCAACCAATTACCTGCAGCCATGAGAAGAGAAAGTAGTAGTAGAGAGGTTTAAATTAAAAGATCCTGAATCCTTCCTTACCTTCCAAAAGCCACTTTCAGTGGGCAGGTTTTAACACAGCTTTATAAACCAGGGAAAATAATAGTTATTTACCTCACCAATATTAAATACTCATAATATAGACAAATCTGTATTTTTATGTTTTTATTTAAAGTACCACTTTACTATGAACTACATTATCTATGATTGGTAATATGTTGGTGGTAATAAGTGATTTCCATAGTTTTAAGATGATTTTAACCTGGACAAAAGCAAATTTATTTATATTCTAACAACAGTGGATTTGCCTTAGAATTATTCCACTTATCTGTCAGTTTATTTCACAAATATTTACTGACAGACTTTTCCACTGATGCTTCTATGCTAAAGCTAGTTTATTTCCAGATCTGTTGTAAACTATGTAATGTCGCCCATTTTTGAATATCTCTCAGCCTGTTTTCCCTTTACAAAGGAGAATGATGAGGATAATAGCATCACCAACAACAGCAAGCTTGCATGAATATTGTGAAGCCTACCTGTTCTTCCCATATATCCACACAATGTGCTGCTGAGGACAGGTGCTATTGAATCCTGGCATATTCCTTTCAGATCCTTCTTGTGTACTTCACCCAAGAAGGTTCTAGAAAGTGCTTGAATCATAACCGAGAAGGATTTGTGGTTTGGGGTGACCCATTCCTCACACTACTTTTTCGTGGCTCGTCAAGCAGGCTCTGGAGAAGACTAAGGTCATCAGAAGAAACTTAGGTGCTGAATCTCAACCCTCCAGGGTCATGCTGAGAGGGACAGTACACACTCCTGGGAGGGAATGATTGCCCAGATTTAAGAACTGAGTCACTCCAAGGAGATATTACTTGGAATTAATGCCACAAGTAGACGCTTGCCTTGGCCTGCTCCAAAGCTGTGAAATGCACACACTTCCCTTCTTCCAGGAAAAGCAGGCGGCTCCTCTGTGCATGAGATGCACAGCTCAACAACTCCCTGTTGACCCCTGTCTAAGGCTGAAGTTGATGCAAAATTTTCCATTTTTCTGGTTTTATCTCTTTTTTTTATGGCTGGGATATGTTACCTAGATCTTTGTACTGCTCATATTAATGCAGTCTCTAAGCACAAGTGAAAATTCATTCTCTGATCCCAAAAGAGGCAATAACTACTTTAAAGAATTTCTCTCAACCAATTCTTTCTCCTAGGGAATCCAGCTGACAGGCCTGAGTTATTTCAGATGGTTTAGATACAGGGTTTTATGCACACATTTGTTTTTATATATACTCCTAGGTGTTCCCACATATCTTTCACCTCTTTCAAAATTTAGAAGGAATAAAAACACGAGCCTTGAGTAAATCATACAAGATCTACAGTCTGTCGGACTCATCCTTTGCTCAGACGTGTCTCCTTTTCCCATCCCCTTCTTTGTCTAGTCTATTTTATTCCATTTGAAGAGGTCGGAGCACAGAGCACATCTCTTCAGTCTGCACTCCAAGGACCTTATACTCTTGTTGTTTAACCTGGGAAAAGAATCTGAAAACAAGCCTCCTCCGGGACTTGAGAAGCACCAGAGCAAACTCCAGGAAGGGAAGCTAAGTGGAAGGAAGAAGCCGAATGGTATTTCACTCCATCCCTAAGAAATGTGTTTACACCTAAGGCAATACATCCAGAACATTCTTCAGCTTTCTAGGTAGGCTTCATACAGGGTTACAGGATGAAAGAGTGCTTTGCAGCTGTCAGATTATTTACCAAATAAAACAGCACTCAGCCAGAGAATGAAGGAACAGCTCCGGTAGTGTTGCCTCGTCTCTGTGGTAACTACACTATGTGGTATCAATCACACCCCTTCATAATTTTAATTTTTAAATGGAGCAATAAATTTACATGGTATAAAAATATCACCATGTTTAACATTTCCTATTTGTCCTGACATTTTTATTATTCTAAACATAAAACAGTTTATATGTAAATTGCCATATGCTCTTAAGTTAAACCAATAGAATACTGTCTGGGAAAAAAAAAAAACCTCATTGTTGTAAATGTGTATAACAACCCACTGCACAAATAGTTCAAGAAAATTATACAAAAGTAACACATAGACATAGCAAGGAAACTTTATGTATGACTCAACTGGGTCATGAATCCTGTTCATGCTTGGTTCTGGTTGTTCTAGTAATTAGCATGTTCTGTTTAGAGTAAGCAACACTAGGTAATTGTCCTAGTTAGAGTTACTATTGCTATGATGAAACACCATGACCAAAGCAACTTGCAGAGGACAGGACATCACTTTTCATCACTGAAGGCAGTCAGGACAGGAATTCAAGTAGGGCAGAAACCGGAAGCAGGAGTTGATGTAGAGCCCTGTGGGGAATGCTACTTACTGGTTTGCTGCCCATGGCTTGCTCAACCTTTCTTACCACCAGCCAGGAGTGGCCCCACCTACAATTGGCTGGGCCTTCCCCCATCAGTCACTAGTTACAAAAATGCCATACAGGCTTGCATACAGCCTGATCTTAGGAAGGCATTTTCTCAATTGAGGATCCCATATCTCAAATGACTGTAGCCTGGGTCAAGTTGACATAAAATAGCCAGCACAGTACTGAAACATTAATCTTTTATTTTTAATTTACAGAGTGAATGCAGGCTGTGTGCTTTCCATTGCTGTAACAAACACCCAGGGTAACCAGCTTAGAAAGAGGAAGTCTTATTGTGATCATGGCTTTATAGGTTTCAGTTAATTATGGGCTGCCCTTTGTTACACAACACATTGCAGTAGCAACACATGGCAAAACCATTCACTTCATGGTGGAGATGAAAAAAAGAAAAGTAAAACCATTAGCGGCTAGAGTCTTTATCTTCCCTTCAAGGACACACCCTTGATGAATGGAGGACTGTCATCTAAAAGGTTCTATGTCATCCCAGTAAGGCTACTGGCTGGGAGCCAAATCATCTACACAGGAGCCTTTGGGGTACACATCCAAACCATGCACGTTACATGGGTAGAGATCATGTATTTTACTACTATGTTACTGTCTCGGTTTTAAAATACACACATACATACAAATATACACACACACATATACCTGGACACACAGTGTATGGCACCAAATAGGTACTTTGATATTTACCAAAATTGTGTTCAAAGACAATTTTCTATAAGATAAAATTAAACTTCAATTTGTTTCTCACTAAAACTATCATGATGAAGTTCACACACACACACACACACACACACACACACACACACACACACACACACAAGAAACACTGTTATATAGAAAAGTACACAAACAGCCATTTTCATTTAATTATATATTTATTATATACTTTATTCTATTACTAAACATTCTGGAGTAACTTTAAGTAAATTGAATATAGCAACAGAAAAATTGTGCAACATTAGTTTTTATTTGTTTATTAAGAGATTTTGGAGAAAGTGCCTATTTAGGATGAAACAAGAGGAGAGAGGAGTGGTGCTACATGAAGAAACAATTACATCAGGAGGTCATGTCCCTGAGCAAGCATTCACTCGCTCCTTGATTACTTATGAGTGTCTCCTGAAGATCAGGGTCTCCCCTTGACCTTGGATGTATGAATGTGAACAAACCAATGATTCCCTGGTTCTCATGGAACTTACATTCCAAAAGTGAAGAAAGTAAAATGACCAGTCAAATAGTTGAATACCATCTGGTAGTGATTAAGTACTATGAAGAAAAGAGGCTGCACGATGGGACACCTAAGCAGGGTGTGAAGCAAACTGCTTTCCACCCCCCACAAACCACCCAGCTACTGTGTGAGAATGAGCTACAGGAAGCAGCCATGGAAGCAGAAGCAGTCAGGACTCTATTACAGAAAGAAAAAGAAAGAAAAAGAAAAAAAGAAAGGAAAAATAAATAAGGATAGCCTTACCTGCAATGCAAATCAAAGTAAAAAGGAGCTAGAGAGTGCATCTTTTCTGAAGATAAAGAAAACAAAATTTTCTAATGGAGTATCAAACAAAGACATGAAGAATGATTTCAAGGCTTAAAAAGAAATACTGTATGAGCTAGGGATGATAGCACATACCTATAATCCCAGCACTCTGGAGACAGAGGCAGAAAAATCTCAAGTTTGAAGACAGTGTGAGCTACACAGTGAGATTCTGTCACAAAAGTGTGTGTTGTAAGCCCGTGGGGGGTTATGAAATTGATAAATTTCAAATTGATTCTATCAATTCAAAGAAACAGTCGTAGAAGCATATTATCTAGAAATACACAGGTAAATATCACAAGAAGTAAATGACGTGGATTTAAGAGATGCCTATAGGAAGCAGGGTTGAAGAGAAAGAGCAGGATAGTGGCTGGCTTCTCTTCTATAGTATATACCCAGTAACTGTTTAGTTGAATTAGTGTATATCTATACTTCCTAAATTTGGGTCACCCAGAACATTCTGAAATTTATACTTTGACTTTCAAAAGATGGGATTTAGAATATGAAAGTTTCTATATTCTAAGTAACATGCCCATATCTTCAAGAACTGACACATAACAATGTCCCAAGCCAAGCTTGTAGGTCATTAAAGCTATCAGTTAAAGAAGAATGTCAGCATTTCAACAAAAGCAATAATATAAACCCAAAAGTTATCAAACAGAACTCTACCAAAAAAAATTTACTTGTATGAGTCAATGCAACCTAAACTAGTGCCCTTGGGTTGGAGCTCACTAACAGAACAAAGATGAATAGGCCCTTTGTCTGGAATATCATTCCCTTGCATCTGAAAACATAAAGTGCTTTTTTGTGTCTTAGAATTAATCAAAGCAACCTACATTTAGAGTCTGGGAAACACCTGACAGTTCATCTCATAAAGATAAAACTCCATCTTGATGCTTCATCCTCCTTGGATCTTCTGGGGAGGGGGGTTGTTTTGTTTCGCTTTTTTGTTCAGGATGCTAAACAGCACTGAAAATTGATAACAAATCAAGCCAGCCTAGTTTACAGTCTCTAAGTTAACTGACATTACATTAAACAGATGATCAACCATCAAAATTACTACAGCAGTGTTTATTTTCCAGATCATATTTTGTAGTCTTTGAAATGTCAAATATGCTCTCCCACTGAGCAGCAAATGCAGATCTGCATAGGCAAGGCTGTCATCAGCCTGGGAGTATGGAAGGCAAATTTATAAGGATTCATTACATACTTCATCCTTCCTAAAACTCTGATTAAGCAAGGGGCTGACAAGCTGCCTGGCGGATTGGGGTTGTTGATTATTGACACAGAACTTGAGTTTGTGAACATCTGACCAAAGGAACTCACTGCTTCAGAGTGTGGCTCCCAGATACAATACACTCTCACTGGTGTATGGTTTATTTAGATTAACCCTGTCCACTGACTTCTGATCTGATGAAAGATGACAACTGCCACCTACTTAGGTGTTCCTGTTGTTTCATTAAGGAGCCAAAGGATACCTGCATGCAGTGATAACACAGTTGCAATTTCAGCACCAGGGAAGATGAGACAGGAGAAAAAAAGAGTTCTAGGCAAGCCTGGGAAACAGAAGACCCTGTGTCAAACAAACATGATTGTTAATGGATCTGAAAGACAGAGTGGTGATGCATGCCTATAATCTCAGAAGTTAGGAGGTAGAAGCAGAAAGATTGCTACAAATTTGAGGTAATCCTCAAAAAAGAAGAAAGTACACAAATGAGCGAGGCATGGTGGCATATCTCTAAAATCTTGGTACCAGGAGGCTAAGAAGGGAAGATAATTGTCAGTTCAAAGATGACCCATGTTATACAGTGGGTTTGTGGCCAGCCTAATAAAAATTTTAAAATATGATAAAAAAATTAAAGAAAAGGGGGAAAGAAGAAGGAAGTAGGGTGAAAGGAAAGAAGGAAGACGGAAGAAAAGAAAGGAAGGAAGATGGAAGGAAGTAATTATATCACTAGATGCAAGATAAATGATAAATGGGTGTTTAATGGGGAACAATAACACAGTAAAATACAAATTACCACAGGAGCATTTCTCTGTTCTCCCTACCAGATCTGCTGACCTGTGAGAAAGAGCACCAAAGAAAGCTACGCCTCAAGCTCCTCTCTTTCCACTTCCATTTACCTAAGACCATGCCCAAAGAGGTGTGGCCACAGTTACAAGTTCACTGACAAGGTGCCTACAATTCCCCTTTTCATCTAAAGAAGAAAGTTTTAAACTTGATGCAAAAACTATATACAATGATAATAAATGTCACGTATATTCCAGGAAAAGGAAAGGTAAACATACACTAATTAAAACCTGCTATCATTAAGAGCAACACTGAGCAATAGATATATACTATATGGCCAGTATACATGTCCAATATCAGGGTAAAGGCACGACAGAGATTACTCTGATAGCAGTCCTAATCTGGAAAGTCTAAATCCAAGATAAAAGAGGATATTGCTATGACTGTCTAGTCTTCAACCTCATCAAAGACCTGAGAAGGAAAATAACAAAACTAGGTTAGGCAGGAAGTGCAAACATGTGACTTCCAAAGGTGCAAGTGAAGACAGAAACAGCAGGCTACCTGGACAGTCACCCAAGGTCTCACAGCAACATCAGGGTAACCAACTTTGGTTAAGGTCTAAAGTTTCAGATGGACCATCTCAGAAGCAGGGAAATTGAAAAACTGTCTTACCCTGACTTGGCAGG